>NW_017721414.1:0-68347 GCF_001865875.1 Lupinus angustifolius | reverse complement strand
ATCCTAGTCTAATATGAATGTTCATGCATGAGGTTAATGAAAATATGCATTCTTTAAAGAACTATCTTTTTCTTTTCAAGAAACACAAGAATGATGCAAGAAAGATTTTTAAAGAAACATGCAAAATGATTGTGAAACTTAAAGCCTTACCAGGATCTAATCTTTCTCCTAATTCAACACTCTCTGATAGATTCTAACAATGATGATCTATATTTCACTCTTCTTTTTCCTTATGGTCGTTTTTGCAATTAGCTAGTATTTATACAAAACAATTTTTGCCTCATAAAAATGGTTTTTCAGCTATGTTGTTGAAACAGCAGAAAAACATACACATTAATTGATTAAGCCATGGGGTTAATCGATTAACTAGTGTATTTTTAATACATGATTAAATGGTAAAGTGCTTATATGTTATATGCTCACGCAATACATGATTTCCAAAATATAATACCTTTAATGCACAAAATCAATATATATATATGCATGAACCTAATTATCATATATTTCTGATGATGTCTCATTTTAGTGGATTAATTACTTTATTAAGTCTTGTGAGACTCACACCTAGGTTTACCTAACCTAGACATGTCTCATTTTAGTGAATTAATTAATTTATTAAGTCTTGTGAGACTCACACCTAGGTTTACCTAACCTAGACTCAATATCTATGGCAAGCATCTTAGACTTCTAAAAAGATAATAAAGAATTATAACATAAGTCTAATAAGACACCACTTGAGCCTTCGGTATGTTGATTGTTGAGCCATCTTCAAGCTTTAACTAATTCCTTGTCGTCATCAAAACATAGGCAAACGTTGCTAATGCAATCCTTAACGCTTTACACTCTCAATTCTCGACTAGTTTGTTTGAGCCCATACAAAAACTAATGCACCTTACAAACATGACCAGAATTGGTACTAAGGAGACTTGGGGAGGAAGCATGTAAACTTCCTTATGAAAATCTCCATTAACGAAGACATTATTAACATCCAATGGCTCCATATACAAGGACTTAGCAGCTGCCAAGACAAGAACTACCCTTACCGTAGTGATTTTCACCATATAGGAAATTGTGTCAAAGTAATCCACCTTTTCCATCTATGTATACTCCTTTTACAACAAGTCTAGCTTTACATATCTTAAGAGTATCACTACCATTATAATTCACCATGTAAAACCATTTACAATTAATTGGGGTTTTGTCTTTTAGAAGGGAAAGAATGGACCATGTTTGGTGCAATTATAGAGCCTGAAGTTCTTTGTCCATTAATTTTCTCCAATGAGGATTTTAAGAAGCTTTCTTGTATGAGTTTGGATTTTTAATAGTAGTTATAACTTGGAAAAAACTTTTAAATGGAGTAGCACAATTATCATAATTCAGGATAGAAGATAGAGGATAATGTATACATCAAGATGAAATGGTAGAGCTAAGATTGGATTGATTAATGTTGTAGTGGTAATATTGAAGTTTTAAGGGTGGATCTCTTTAACTAAAAGAATTGTCTAAGAGGGACACTATTTGGAGAGGTTGTTTGAGAGAGTAATTACAAGAATGAGTAAGAGATGGTGGAGGAGTTTAAGGTGCGAGTAAGCTTATGTCAAGAGACTCATTGGAAGTATAATATGATGATATGTCATTTGGATTTGAATTAACAGAGGGGATGACACTAGGATTATAAGTGGATGATTTTTTAGACTCTTCTCGAAGATGGAAAGGGAAGTAATTCTCACAAACATCTCTAGAGATAAACACCTCAATCGAATGGAGGTAATAGAGAATGTAACCTTTGGTTCTTTCTTTGTATCTTAATAAAACATTTTTTCTAGCCCTAAATTGGAAGTTAGTTCTATGGGATTGAGTAATGGCAGCAAAACCTAAACACCCAAAAATCCTTAGGTGATAAAGACTTTTATTGTGTAAAATAGGGATAGGAAGTCGATTGATTATATGGACAGCGTGTTGTATAGCAAAGTTCCATAATTTAGGTGGTAAACGAGATTGGAAGTATAAGGCACTTGATACATTAAGATCGTGTTGATGTTTTCTCTCCATAATACCATTTTTTGTGGAGTTTCAACATATGGTCTTTGATGAATAATTCCCTTGGAAGAAAGGTAATCATGCATGAAGAATTCAACTCCATTATCACTCCTAAGGTATTTGAGTTTAGTATCAAATTGAGTTTCAAAGTAGGATATGAAATTGGTAACATGGAATCTGGTTTCTCCTTTAGTTTTCATTAAGATCACTCAAGTGAAACAAGTGAGGTCATCAACTACGGTGAGGAAGTATTTGTGCCCAAAAAGTGAAGGAACTGAATATAGTCCTCATATATCACTATGCAATTGAGAAGTACTATTGTTAAAAGGAAGTCTTTTATGTCTATAAAAATGGCATCCATCATAAACTAACACAAGTTTAGTGGAAGCTGAAATAAAATGGAATAGTGCAGCAAGTAATTGCATGATAGTTTTTGAAACATGGCCAAATCTTAAATTCCAAAGAAAGTTAGTAGATGGATTTAAAACCAGAGAGTGTACTATAGAGGGACATGGCTTTATTGAAGGTAAATTTATCATGTTTTGCCATTGTCTTAAGCTAGCTGAACCAATCCTCTTCCTTGAAACATTTTGCACAATTACCCAAGATTTGTGAGAGAAAGTTAAGTGGCATTGTAGTGTTTGGATGAGTTTGTTAATAAAGATCATATTTTCATGAAATTGAAGTACATATAGCCATCAAATAAGACAAGTGTTGTTAAATAAATTATAATAGAAATTGAGGTAGGTAATTTCTTGCCATTGGGTATTATAATGACCATTGGAGAAATGGTTTGATGATCTCTATACAATTTGAAATCAAAACTGATATGACCAGTGACACTGGTATTCAATGTCCATTCTAGAGAAGCATTACTCGTGGAAGGAGAGGATATAGTTGTGTTGACAATAGAATTTGCAGCATAATTGGCATCTGATTTATGTTGGTTCCGTAGATTCAGGATTCCTCTGACTTGTTCTTCAGTAAACTCTAGAGTGTAGGTTGATAACAAGTTGGAAGACAAGGAAGCTTGAGTGCATTGTCCACTAGATTGTGTGCATTCTTCATATAGAGGGAACCCAATAACATAACTCACCTTTTTCTTGGACGCTCCATCTTTGATCCTAAGTATGATAATATCAGTAACTTTGAGTTTGAAGATTTTCTTTTCCCTACTCTTCTAAGGCAACAAGATCTTTTTTATTTCTGTGAGTAGTCAAAAGCCTACTATCCTGAACTTGTTAAAGTATTTTACTGGAACTTGAACTTTAGGAGAAATTATCTAACATTCAATGTGAAATGAAAAAAAAATTGCTTTGGATGTTAAGACCTTCAGTTCAATATGTTGTAATATACCTTCTCAAGGTAGCATAAAAGGTTTCGGTCTTGCATCCGAATGGGATAATTATGATAGGAAAGAGTTCTACTAATCTATGTATAGATTCTCTAAAAGGGAAATAGAAATGTGTAAGCAACTGGCCTTAAGTGAAACTGTAAAGAATAGAGATATCCTTGCTATATGAAATCTCAATCTTGGAGACTGTTTGCTTCATTACTTTCTTAGCTATGTCATTATTCCAAAATATTCAAATCATAATCAAATCAATGACATGGAACTACAATTGATGTATGCTCTTAAGCATAACCCATCAATCAATTGGACTTTGACAGTAATGAGACATATGTGGTCTGTACGAGAAACTCACAACCCTTTGCCTTATGCAATCTTCATAACAAACATACTTGAGCATTTTGGTGTATCCACTACTAGTGAATCCAAAATCACACTTGATGTACCCAATTGTAAAATTAATGTGGAAGTAATCCACAAAATGGGCTTCTTTCGAGATCCCATTGATAAACTCTATAAGCATCAAATTGATAGACAAGTTGCACCTACTGATCCAAATGCAAATGTCTCTGCTAACCCTCTTGAACATCAACATTCTGAGTTTCATGCTGAGTCTTCTTTATTTGTTCCCATGCCTACCAATCAGATGATCATGGATGAGTTATTCTCTCTTCAAGACTACATCTTTAATCGGATGGATGCTCTTGACACTCAGAATCAACAAGTCCAATTCGAGCTTCAGTGTCTTTCTTATAAGATCAATAAAATGAACCTTGATGACGATAGAACTGAGCCTGGGTCTTAGAACATTTGTTGTCTAGGAACTCTGTTTGTAATGTTGCATGATTGTGGACAAATTGTTGTTTTCGTTGCTTTTCTGATTATGTTTGACCTTTTTATGAACATCTCTTAATTTGTTGCTATGTATGTTACCTTTATGTTTGCTATATACATATTGTATGCTATATGTATTGTGTTGGACTCTTGGCTTTTCATCTTTTTGATGAAGTCAAAACGGGGAGAAAAGTTGGGAGAGTGTATTTTCTATTTCAAATTATTTCAGGCACATAACTCCAAATTAAAGGGGGCATACAAAATTGGGGGAGCATACTCAAGACAAGTCAAGAATATCACAAAGTATGCTACTCTCATAAAACTACACAATCAAGGAGATATTGGTTTGTCATCATCAAAAAGGGGGAGATTGTGAAGAAGATCTTGCTCCTGACCTTGACACGATTTTGATGAAGACACCAACATCACGTAAATAAGAAAAGGAAAAATACTTATGAAGACAATGAAGATAAATCTTCAATGATTTAGAATCTAAGTCTTTAGGTACTTCTATACTTATACTCTATTATATACAAATAGTAGTAATGCTCAAAAGTATTTTAAAAGAAAATTAAAACACAAGTATAAATGAAAAACAATTTTAAAAAATGCTGTGTAACAGGTTACTAGATCTAAGTAGCAGTTTACTGTGACTAATTAACAGGTTACCAGAACTAAGTAACAGGTTACATAAGTGAGAAACAAGTTTTCCAACAAAAAATGATCAAGGTAATTAATTACACTATTTGAGTAACTGATTACACAACACAATAAACAATTACTCTGTTGGACAGAACAATTGAGTAATTGATTACACCTTTTGAGTAATCGATTACAACCTATGAAAATCAATTACTTAGTTGGATAGACTGGTTGAGTAATTGATTAGGTAATCGATTACTGAGAGTTGTTGCACTAGTTTTCATATTCAAACTACACAACTTTGAACTCAAACAAAATGGTTTCATTCCAACCAATTCCTACCTTTTCGTAGAGGTGTTATGGTTGATTGGAAATTCTATATAAAGGCATTGAAACTCATAATTCACAAATATAACTCACATACATAATCTAAACTTTTCTGAAATACTTGCTCTACACTTTTTGCAACTTGTTCTTAACTTTCAGAATATTTCTTCTGAAGTTGCCTTAAGTGTTGTTCGAAGTTATTCAAACCCTTTGAGCATTAGTAATAAAGTACATAAATATTTATTGGATTTCAAGAATTCATAATTTTCAAATCTTGTAAAGGCAATCCTTGCCATAGTTAATGTTTTCTTCATTCAAAGTATTGAATTACTTTCTTTCAGAATGGTGTGATAAGAAAGGGGATAAAGTCACTTGGAAATGGTGTTTTCCAAAGAGTGATATATGTATTAGAGAGTGAGTAAGGTACAAGGAAATCACGTGGTGAGAAATTTTAATTGCCACTCTTAATATCTAATGAAGAAACCTTTTGTGCTGCAAGTGCACAGGACTTAGCCTTCGGTGGACAAGAATGTGAACCAGTATAAAATCTCTGAGTAGTATCTTCTCCCTTAACTCCTTAAATTTACTTGATATTTTCTGCATAACTTTTGCGCTACTAGTAACTCTGGAATTTTGTAGAAAAATTTGTCATAGTTTTTGAACAACTAATTCTTCTCTCTCTCTTAGTTGTCATCTCAGTCTTACACAAAGAAATCAAATCATTTTTAAATAATTTTTTATGTCTAAATGCAAAGTCAAAAATTCTATGTAATGAGTTACTTGACCTGAGTAACAGGTTAATAGAATTAGGTAACAAATTACCTGAACTATGTGGTAGTTGGTAATGGGTTAGTGGAACTGCGTAACAGGTTACCTGACTAAGAAAACAATTACAAAAGTATAACTGACAGATGTAACCAATTAATTGATCTATTAATCAATTACCACATTGGACATAATATTTGGGTAATCGATTACACCTCGTGACAATCAATTACACATAGCTATCGAAAACCAATTTTTCAAATTCAAATGAATAGCTTTCTTCCAAAGTGAATGTGTTTCATTCTAATCTTGTTTCATCTTCATGGAAGGATATCTTGGCTTATTGGAAGCCTAATTAAAGGCATTATGATATCCCAATTCAATATATACAAGACACATGAAAATTATATAATCATACAAAAACTTTCACAACTTAGTAAACAAAATTATACACAATTGATTAGCAACTTTGTTCCCAAACTTTCAGGTTTTTGTGATATCCCAATTCAATATATACAAGACACATAAAAATTATATAATCATACAAAAACTTTCACAACTTAGTAAACAAAATTCTACACAATTGATTAGCAACTTTGTTCCCAAACTTTCAGGTTTTATGAAGTTGCTTCTAAAGTGCATATGTTCTAAACTTTCAAAGTATAAATATAATTATATACTAATTATTTGTATTGTGAGAATAAGGATTTCAAGTTATAGCATTGTGAAAACTTTTAAAGGCAATCATGCCATTGTTATATTCTTCATCTTGATTGTAAACTTTTCATTACAAAGATGTGTTGAGAAGGGGAAAAGAGTTCACTTGGGAAGGGTATTTTCCAAGGGTAGATAGTTGTGAGTGTGTAAGGTACAAAGATTTCAGGAAGAGAATTTGTAATTGCATCACAAATTATCTAGTGAAAATTCTCTTGTGTGACAAGATTACTGGATATAAATTTCGGTGGACAAGAAGGCGAACCAATATAAAATTATTTATATACTCTTCTTCTACCTTATTCTTGTGAATTACATTTGCTTTACTTGGTTGAATTCTACATCAACAATCCGCGGCACATATACTTTGATCATATAACAAAACAATTAACCATTTCTCCCAACAACTAATTCACCTCCTCTTAGTTGACATATGATACTTACAAAATCAAGACTGCAAGCCATCTAATCTTATCAGCCTTGATCACAATATGGACTATCTCGTTCATGGCTTGGCCAGATCCAAGGACAATATTGCAAGATGAAATTGCATGTAACAATAAATCTTCATATTAATGACTTTCATACTTAAAACGTGTGTATATTAAGTTAGTTAGTTAGGATTCTGTATTTTATTTTTGTTATATAATTACTTGATTAATTCCATTTATATTATCATCAATTGAAGAATATCAATAAAATTGTAGAGCATTATTTTTCCTTCTTCTTCGTGTTCTTTGGGTTTTGGGTTGTCTTTACACTTTCCATTTATTTTGTTTCTCAAGCTCAGAAGTTTGAGTTTTAATATATTCCACTGAAGCGGAACTTTTATCCGGATAATATAAATACAAGTTATGATTTTCGGCTGATATAAAGAGATTGAGGTAGATAGTTAGATATATGTGTTATGTAAATGTAATAAGAAGTAGAACAATAGTCACAAACACAAATTCTTATTTTATAATAGATAGTGGTAGCCTCATAATGCTCTCAGTCACGAGGATGTAGATATAATTGGTCAAATCTCGTTACCATATTCTTTTTGTAATTATCTTTTCTCCATATTATCTTTTACTATGACTCGTAATCCATGTGCCAAATTCAAGGTGGGGAAGTTCAAGAGAACTGATAATTTTGGATTGTGACAAAGGTGGGTTAAGGATATAGTGACTCAACATGGTCTATCAAAGGTGTTGCGTGAAAATAAACTAAATGATATGAATCAACTTGATAGGAAAGAGTTGAAATAGAAGGCTGCAAGATGTAACACCTTAATTTGGATAATATTATACTAGCGGAAAAATATCCAATTAAAAAGAATTACATAGCATAAAACTTGTACATGAAGAACACCTCAACATTAAAATAAAATAAGTATTATTAACTGAAATCAACATAATAAACTGGACTTCATCTAAAAAGTATAGGAATAAAGTCTTAAAAACACTGAAATATAATTGTCTCCTTAAAATAACAATATCAAATTAGTAAATACCAATAAGCTATCATGTATAGTAGTTGCTTGTCTGCGGTTCTTCTACTTGGTTCTCATTCATTTCTTAGAAGACTCTAGAAATATCAAAACCCAAGCATAATGAAATAAAAATCTCAGTAACACTATAATGACAAACTTTGGAAAATATATTATTCCTAGTTGTAACAAGTACAATAAATCTCCATAAGACAGGTATAAGAGAAATAGAAATAGAAATACTCTCACTTAATTTTATAATTTAGTTCATTACTCTTAACATAAATATGAAAAAAGAAGAGTATAAATCAGACATATCATAACACTTCAATCAATATGCATATTGCATTAGGAGTGAGACTCCACTCCATTAATGGAGAGACAAGTGCTATGTAAAAGTAAAGAAAAGACAACACACATTGACATTCATATCCCTTTTATTTAAAATGATATTACATTTTTACCCTTAAAATACAAAGAAAAAAGTCAATTGCCTCTCCATTACTTGAGATGAGTCTCACTCATCTGCTGCTGCAGGTGTTTGTCCCTCACCTAGTGCCCTGAGTTCGTTGGAATGCCTTATCCTTGTTTCTATAAGTAAGTTCGTCTTTATGCGACTGAGAATTCATTTGCCTCTGTCCAAACCAATCAAGGAACCATAAGGTCCCCTTAACAATGAGCATAATAATAAGGTCCCTTAACAATGTGTGGATCATTTCAAATGTAATTGAATTTCTAATCTTTTATCATATATGTATACATTAAATTATGAATGAAAAATTGTATATTGTTATTTCATATATTAAATTATACATATAATAATAAGTAATATTAAGAATATTTTCGAAAGAATAATATGTTATTATTAATTAGGTTTAATGTTGGATTCGAGTTCAAAAATTAATTCGAATTTAGGTTGAAAATATTTCCATCAATACTTACTACCAAGTAAGAGATAAGCCTTCTGATGCACAATGTGGATTAATGTGTGAAGTCGTACGTAATGGAGATGGGTTGATGTTTGCGTGGGACCAGCTCTTCTTAGTCTACCATTGTGGGGAAAAAAGTATCAGGGCCTCTATTTACAGTTTATATAAACCACCAACAATCAGTTTATTTTAATGATATTCTATAAATTGAATTTCATAAAATAATGGAGTGTGTATGTGATTTGATTATTCTTCTTCTCACGATTTAAACGTAATCACCACGTATCTAACGTCTCCACATGTTCAAGTATGATAGTTAATTATTTGCCCATGATTTTTGGCAAGTCCGTCATTATCTTAACCAGGGCTATTCATTATTTTTTCACTGTTAGTGTGGTAGTAATCATAAATAACTAACAAGATGTTGATTTATTGGTTTAAATGTGTAAAGCTTTACTAAGTTCTCAGAACGTCCAAAAAGTTAAATGTTCGATTCATATAAGTGATACTTGTTTGAGAAGGTCAATCACGCAACCCGAAAGACATTAGTTCCTTACCCAAAATGATGAGGGTATGAAAAAATATATTATGATGGCTAATTATTCAAGTATGGTTGTTAATTATTTTTCTGACACATTTACGGGTAGTTAATCTAGTTTTTATTTTTTATTTGTTTGCCAGTTTTAGAAACATTTACTGGTTTATTCTAAATTCTAAATTTAAAAATTAATTAATTTATTATTAGATTGAGCATAAATATTCTAACATTATACATGTATTTATTTATTATATAATACTTTTGTGGAGTCTATATCATTAAATTTAACGTCATATCTTTTTGACATCTTTTATTATTTTCCCTTTGCTCTTATATCTTGCCAAATTTTCTCCGAAATAATTTTGATTCTCTAATGTTTTTTTTGTTGGGTGAACATCTAATGTCCCATAAAAGTGTATCACTCTATGTGTCATTATTTATGATTGTTCAGAAAAATATTTAATCATTATTTTTTAATTTAAATGCATTTTTATAACCAATCATAAGCAGTATTGCATGGATTACCACATTTTGTGGTAAAACAGATGTGCTCCTTTTTTATTCTAGTTATTGAGCTTGTCAAAGGTTTATAACTCTGATCTGACGATTCATTCTACCTTATTTGTTATTGAGCTTGTCAAAGGTTTATAACTCTGATCTGACGATTCATTCATTAGGTTATGTTTTACTTTTCTTTTCCTGTCATTGCAGGGTTGTATACTTGTATTCTATAAATAAATATTTCTTGAATTTATATTTCTTTCTTTAACAATTTTTGTTTTTATTTTTTAGGATTGCATTTGTGTTGTATTTGCGGTACAACTTGGTTGGCTTTTATTGTTGCTTTGTTTTTAATGAATTAGTTACTTCCCATTAGATTTTTGTCTTTTTTATCCATGACTTATTTTTGTTGAACTTTTGATAATGGATTTTAACCTCCAATTCATCTATAATATCAATTACAATACAATGATTCTTCTATTCATACACCTCAAAATCTAATTGAATATTTGAAGGATTGAAAAGATTTTTTTTTATATCTTTCACAATTTTATTTTATAGATATTATATTCTAGGATTTCTATTTCTTTCATTAACAGTTATTTCATTCTTTTATATTTTTTATAATAGCATTTGTGTTGTTTTGGCTACTATCGAACACCTTGATTCCTTGAAGGAGTGTCTTGAAGATTTAAAGGTTTGAAAAGGGATGAGGTTTTCTGTCTTTGATTAGTCATTGATAGTTCTACTTTTTAGAATTCATGATTCCCTCAGTTTTTTTAGAATTGTATTTGTGTTGTATTTGCTATCATCAAGCAACTTAATGATGCATTATTTGTGTCGATCAAAAGTCATTAGCGATTTACATTGTGTAACATGCAATCTGTTGAATTGGACTGTGAAGATACTATTCCTTTGAAGAAATTCATATTGTTTAATGATCAATATTGAAGAAATTATATCATATATTTTGTTGGGAAATTATCAATTAGGTGGTTGGATATGCTTCACCTAAATAATTTTTCTCTATTACTTTTACCATAAAAAATAGTCATACTTTAATTATGGATAATTTATGAATTTTAATTGATAATTATTTGAAGAGGTTGGTGGAATACTAATTTTATCTTATCTTTAACACCATCCATTCAAGTACCCATTAAATCTCCATTGTAGAAAAATGTTTTTCACAGTGTATTTGATATGGATTATATTTTTAATTTCAGTTTATAAAGTGTTAAGATTATAATTTATTAATGTTTGTGCACTTTAGCTAAAAACTGAAAATATTTAGGTAAGATAGAAAAATTGTTTTTTACGTAGTAAATTACATAAAAGGGTATAAGATTATTTATTTATGTTATGATAATTTTGATTGTTTTATACACTATTTTTTAAATATATATTTTTTTAATATTTGTCATCATGTATATTTTTACTAAATTTTTTATAATTTTTAATATTGCATAACAAAGACTAAATATATATTAAAATAAAATACAATATAAAAATAAATATCAATATTAAAAAATAACATGTCACGCAAATAAATAGAAGTTGCTAAACTTAAATTACGCAATTCACATAATAAATATTATACAAATTTCTAGTTTTATACAAAAGTTTTAATTATCTCATCCCTAATTGAATCTTAAACAATGTACATGTGTTCAAAAGATATATTATTCATGTGTTCAATAAGATCACCATCATCATAATTGGTAGCATCATTATCAACATTTGATATATCACCATCATGATCATCTACAATCTTAAACTCGCGATTTGAGATGATATTTATGTATTTCCATTGTAGCAATAACTAGTTGGATTTGAGTAGAATATTTAAAATTGGGCATGTGATGCAAAATTACAAATCTATTCTTCCAAACATCGAATATATAAGTATTAGATTGTAACTAAGGGAGTGAACTAGTTGTTAAGTTTTATGGCCGATTTTTCTGCTAAGAATTAGAATATGTTGCAACGGAAATAGGACAAAAAAAATCACCAAGTAATAAACAGTAAAAATGAAAGAGTGAGGAGAAGAGAAGAAGTACACATATGATTTTTATTAGTTCACCTTCTTATCCATCGAAGACTACATCTAGTACTCTTGTAGCACAAGAGATTTCTTTATTTGATATTACGAGTTGCAATAACTACAATTTCTCCCCCAAGACTCCTTGTATATCACATACCCTTGGAAAACAACCTTGCCAAGTACTATCTTCCACTTCTCACCATACTCTTGTGAAGAAAAGATCTATAACTTGCAATCTTCTTACTTTCAATACACTTAGTATACAGTGCTCTTAGAAGTGTTTATGTTTGGAAAACCTTTAGAACATGTACTTAAAGCAATTCAGAAAAATCTGAAAGTTTGGAACAAAAGTTGCATGAAAAGTGCAGAGAAATGTATATGAAAGTTATGTCTAATTTGTATGTTGAAATGAGTGTTCCAAGGCCTTTAAATAGGCTTTTAATAAGCCAATATACCCTTATACGAAGTTAGTACACGATTGTAATGAAACTCATTTAGTTTGGATGAAAGCAGTTCAGTTTGGATTTGAAAATATGGTTTAACAGCTATGTGTAATCGGTTACAGCTTCGTGTAATTGATAACCCAAACTTTTTGTTGAGTAAATAATGGGTTATTGCATTACAATAATCAGTTACACTGTGTTATTTTTGCTAGGTAATTGTTTACTCAGTTAGGTAGCCTGTTACATGGTCTTAGTAACTTGTTACTCATTGTTACACAGTTCGAGTAACCTGTTACCTAGGTCTAATAATCTATTACTAAGGTCAAGTAACTTGTTACTTAGCATTTTGAAAAATGTTTTAAATTGTCTAAGAGTTTTCCAATTTCTTTCAAAATAGTTTTAATATTCTTTGAGCATTGCTTACTAAACATACATAGAGTTTAAAGGATAGAAGTACATATTTAAAACTTTAGACTATATTTGCCTTGAAGCTTGATCTTCTCTGTCCTCAAAGTCTGCTTCCTTTTTCTTCGTTTTGTGATCATGTTGTCTACATCAAAATCGTCCAAAGATTAGGAGCAAGATCTTTTTCACAATGTCCCTCTTTTGATGATGGTAAACCAATATCTTTTTTAAAGTGAAGTTTTCTAAGATCAACATACTTCACATGATTTTGACATGGTTGATTTTTATGCTCCCCCTATCTTGTATAATCGCACTTTGTTTTTAAGTATGTTCTTGAAATGATTCAGACAGAAAATAAACTCCAACTTTTATTCTCTTTTTTGTCTTCATCAAAAAGAAGAAAAAGTCAAGTTTCCACCACACACACGCACACGCACACACAATATGCTCATGATTTATTTCTAAGCCAAGTTCATAATAAATAATATGAACTAGATAATTGCAAATGCCATAATATGATCGATTTTCGTGAAGTACCATAGCATTGTAAAGATTAAAGCATAGTAAGTTCATACATAACATAATGTAAATGAAAGTTAAGCAATTTAAAAATCAAAATAAATTACATCCAACAATTTCTATAGCAACATCATCAAAAGAGACAAACTAAGAAAATCTTAAACACAATGACTCTAAGATTCTAGTTCATCACGATCATCATCCAAATCCATATAGTCCAACCAATTTGACAATCGTCTAAGTTCCACTTGGACTTGTTGATTCCCAGCACCAAGAGCAACCATCATTGTGGTGATGTAGCCTCCAAGTGAGAATAACTCACTCATTACCATCTGATTGGAAGGCTGGAAGCAGATGAAGATGACTCAACATGGAATGAAGAGGGTTGTTGGATAGGAGCAGTCTGATGATCACTTCGATGCTTGTAAATCATATCGGTGGGATCTCGAAAGAATCTCATCTTGTGAATCACATCCTCATCAATTTTACTATTCCGAGCATCAAGTAGGATCTTGGACTCCCCAATGGTAGAATCACCAAAGTGCTCAAGTATGACATTTATGATGATAACATAAGGTAAGGGTCCGTTATCATCTCTAAAAGTCCACATTTGTCTCATTACCATCAAAGTCCAGTTAATTGTAATGTTATGCTTAATAGCATACATCAGTTGTAGTTCCATATCGCTAAGTTGCGAATGATATAAATTTTTGGAACTATAGCATAATTGGGAAAGTAATGAAGCAAATAGTCTTCAAGATTTAGATTTCAAATATAGAGGATGTCTCTACTTTTCATAGTTTCACATAAGGCCATTTGCTTACACATTTCAATTTCCCTCTTAGAATAGCTACACATAGAGTAGTAGAAATCCTTTTTGTTATACCCTTATAAGTAATATTGAAAGTCTGACTCTACTATTGTTCCTATGAAAGGTATGTAACCAAAAATTGAACTCAAGGTTCTAAATTCTAAGGCAATCTCTTTGCCTTTGACAAAGGAAAAGATTTTATTTTTCCTAAAAGTCATGTTACAGTAAAATACCCTCACAAGTTCAGGGTAGTAGGTACAATGTATTTCACAAAAATCAAAGAGGTTTTGTTTCCTAAGAGGGATGGGGAAAATGAATTCATTAGACTCGGAAAAGTGTAACTTACAAAACTTAGGAGCGAACATGGGTCTCTATAGAAAAGGCTTTTGGAACACTTTGGGTTGTTTCCTCGTTAGCAAGAAGTCGTGCCAAATCTAATGGATTAGCCTCAGAAGAGATTGATTGCCTTCTCTGAGTCAAACTGGTACATTGTTTATTGGTCTTTGATGAAGAAGCCATGGAAATGAACTTTTGAAAATTTTAGGTATTGAGTTTTTTAGAGAATTGGAGGTTTTTTTATTCTGAGCACTAGATACCAAAATGATGGTTGGCATATGTTTAGAGTTGAAAATATAAATGAAATAGACTCAAAATTGTTGAGAATAGTGGTTTTTCGAAGTTGTGGGAGGATTACCAAGTTTTGAGGAGGTTTCAATGAGGAAGATGAAGTTTGAAAAATGGGAAATTTCTTAAATAAAGCATAGTGTAATCAGTTACTCAGAATAGAGTAATTGGTTACATCAAGTAAAATGGCTCAATTTTCACCAAGTCAACATAGTGTAATCGGTTACTCTCTAGTGTAATAGATTACCATTCCTCATTGTTTCAAAAATAACCGGATACTTAAAGGTGTAATCGGTTATAGTCTCTAGTTTCTGTAACCCTTAGGCTATCTAATGTTTGGTAATCGATTACTAAAGTACAGTAATCGATTACATACCCGAAAAATGTAAACTTTTAAGGAAATTCAAACAAGTATAAGCACAAGTAGGCATATACTAATCATAACGAAGAAAACAGGTAAACATATAAACATATTTAGGACAAGTAACAAATGTTTGCTTAAAACATCACATGCTTGCTTTTACAAGACCATGAGACTAGTGCATTTCCTAGAATATGACAAGTACCACCTGTACTTTTCCTCTCAATTTTGCATCCAGCAAAATCTGAATATGAGTATTCCACCAAGTCACATAGACTTCCTTTTTGATACCATAGTCCCACATTTGGAGTGGCTTTAAGATATTTCATTATTCTTTTAACGATAGTAAGATGTGACTTTTTGGGTTTTGATTGATAACATACACAAAGACCCACACTAAACATGATGTCAAGTCTAATTGTAGTAAGATGAAGTAGGTAATTGTTCATACATCGATACATAGAGATATCAATATATTTTCCGGAATTGTCACTATCAATGTATGTTCCATAACCTATAGTAGTGGCAATTGGTTTGCAGTCATCCATTTCAAAGCGTTTTAGAAAATCTCTACAATATTTAGATTGACTCAGAAAAGTACCATCCTTGAGTTATTTTATTTGAACTGCAAGAAAGTAATTACATTTTCTCATCATGGACATCTCAAACTCCTCTTAGATCATTTTACCAAAATCACTACATAAAAGATCATTAGTAGAGCCAAAATAATATCATCAACATAAATTTGAACAAGTAGAGTATAATAATCTATTTTTTAATGAATAATGTAGTGTTGACCTTTCCTTTAGTAAAGCCTTTATCAAGTCAAAAGCTAGTTAGAAGATTGTACCATGCATGTGGAGCTTGCATTAAGCCATACAAGGCTTTCTTAAGTTTATAAACATGAGCGGGGTGTTTATAATCTTTGAACTCTGCAGGTTGTTCGACGTACACCTCTTCTTGAATATATCCATTCAGAAATGCACTATTTACATCGATTTGATATAACTAAAAGTCCAAAGAACATGCATATGCTAGTAGTAACCTAATAGCTTCAAGTCTAGCAACCAGAACAAAGGTTTCATCAAAGTCTATACCTTATTCCTGGGTGTATCCTTGGGCCACTAGTCTACCTTTATTTCTTACAACAATATTTTCATTTGATTTATTTCAAAAGACCTAACGAGTTCCTATAACATGCATAACCTTAGGTCTAGGATTGAGTTCCCACACATCGTTTCTTTGGATCTAGTTATGTTCTTCTTTCATATCAAGAACCAGCGTTCATCATCGATTATATCATCAATCTTGGATGGTTTAACTTGAGAAACAAAGGCCATGGTTAGACAAGCATCATTCAAATTTAGTCGAGTGGCAACTCCATTACTTATATCACCAATGATGTTGTGAATAGGATGATATTAATGAGTTCTCCATTCTTTAGGTAAATCAGAATGCATATGCTCTTCTTGTGAAGGTAACTCATCATGTTGGTTGTTGCTTCAGTAATAGAATTTTCTATTAAAGAAGAATTAGGTAACTCATCATCATAACAAATAGACGTATCCTCTATAGATGGATTAATCTCATCAAAACATACATGAATGGATTCTTCCATGGCTACATTTCTCTTATTAAATACTCTGAAAGCTTTGCTTGTAAAATAATAGCCAAGAAAAATTCTTTCATCAACTTTTATATCAAACTTATCTAAGTTATCCTTATTATTATTCAGCACAAAGCCCTTACAACCAAACACATGCAAGTGAGAAATATTTGATTTTTTACCTTTGAAGAGTTCATATTGGATTTTCTTTAGAATTGGTCTTATTAAAACTCGGTTGGAAACATATCAATTTGTACTAACTACATCAGACCAAAAGTACTTTGGGAGATTAGTCTCATTCAATATGGTATGGGCTAGCCTCTCCAAATACCTACTCTTTCTCTCTACAATACCATTTTGTTATGGTGTTCTAGGAGCATAGAAATTGTAGTGATACCAAGATCAACACAAAATTCCTCAAAAGAATTTTTTTTAAATCCCCCCTGATCACTTCGTATAACAACGATTTTCAAATATTTTTCATTTTTTAGTCTCTTAGCATATTTGCTAAAGGCAGTAAACGCGACATTCATGTGTACCAATAATAGATTCCAGGTGTATCTTGAAAAATCATCTACTACCATAAGAGCATAGTAGTTACCACCAAAATATTTGGTCCAATAGGGGCCAAATAAGTCCATGTGTAGTAAATGTAATGGTCTACCAGAAGAAATCATATGCTTTAGTTTGAAAGAACTTTTTATTTGCTTACCCTTTTAACAAGCACTACATAGGTTGTCTTCAACAAACTTCGTGTTGGTTTAACCTTGACAATTGATTATTCACAGCTCGAGTTAATCGATTATTAACAGCTTTAGTCGATTATACTATATCTTGTTATTCTTGAAAACCAGATTTCTTGCAGAGAAAATAATGGTGATTAACAATCTTTATTACCCTAAATTGATTCTTGATTTTAACACAGATTGATAACAGTAAGCACAAATCACAGAAAACAAACAATTAAGACTGGAATGTAAAAGAGATAGGGAACCAAGAACGCTCAAGGTTTTTTATCATTGTCTGTTTGCGGGTCCACTTGCAAACAACATTCAGGCTTCCCCTTCTGAGCTCAAAAGATTTTTTTTCAATATTGGAAAACAATCATTTGATACAATCACACTTCCAATACACCTAGCAATAACATCTTTCTTGAATCCGATGAGCCTACTCGCTTGGTTTAACCTCACACTCGCCTACTCGCTCGGTTTAATCTCACACTCGCCTACTCATATACCATACCTTTCGCGATTTTGGCCCCTGATGAAGTTTGGCTCTATCCAAGACTTCCTGCCCTCGTGAAGACACAAATTCGCTTTTCATGATGATACTAACACATCAAGAGAACCAATCATTGTTTTTCACAATGTTTGTCGAGTTATCAATGCACTCTAGAAAAAAGCTTTTCCCTCTTTCTCTCTTAGAAAACAATGCAAGATTTCACTTTCATTTACTCAAAGAATAAGCAAGATGATATGAAATTTATGTATTGAGAATCATTGTTTTCTTTCTCTCAATGAAAATTATGAATCTTCTTAATTAAGCAAATGGGTTGAAAATACAGCTTTTATATGAAACTAATTTTACCTGACATTAATCGATTATCCACTATCTTAAATGAATAACGTGTTTATGCAAAACTGTTTTTCTGTTAAGGCTTTAGTCGATTATCAATCTCTTTAATCGATTAATAAGCCAGAAATCCTAAGAAGTTAGGCACTGTAACTCCTTTGAATCAATTCCACCAATCCTTAATCAATTTACGGATTTCCACAAGACATAATCAATTATCAATAATTTTAATCGATTAATATTTATGAAAATGGGTTTTCATTAATGCATGGTAAACTCTCTATATAATGAATGAACATGCAATACATGATTTTGAAATAAATACAACCTTTATGGCCAAAATCCATGTATGCTTAATGCTTATGCATGATTCAACTTATCATATATGTTTAGATGTAAAGCCTCAATCTATATGAATTTAATTTTAAACTCTTATGAGACTTTCACCTAAGGTTTACCTAACCTAGACTCAAAACTAGGCAATCATCTTAGGACTTCTAGAATATTAAAATAATCATAAGTCTAAGATGTTGATCTCGAGTCTTTAGCATGTTGTTTGTTGTGATGTCCATATCTTCAAGCTTCCATTTAACTCAATGTCTTCATCAAAAATATGTAGGTCTATCATAAAGGCAAACTTTGACTATATATCATTTCAATCTCCCTCTTTTTGATGATGACAAACTCTAAACAATCCTTTGTTAGATTAACTTGATGATGTATAACAAGTGTTTGCATTGGTTGAATCAGAATGCGCTGCTCCATCTCACTTTGTTCTCCCCCTCAATCCATGTAGGAGATGATATAGGGTAGAACTCCAAAATTAGATGCAGAAGCTCAATACAACCTGCAAAACTCAAACAACACTTTCTCCCCTTTTTGGCATGATAAAAAAAGCAACGATTATATGATAATAAAGACCAAAAGTAAGGAAAGATTTCATATGTTATATGGTCTTAATTAGTTAAATAATCAAGGATTGTTAGCAGCGGTTAATCCATTAAACTGAATATAGACAGATTATGGCAGAAGCACATTGCAAGATATATCCATATTTGTGTAATTATACAAGTGAGCATATATTTGTTAATGGTATAGAATGTATCACAAATAGAGCATATATTAACCATTCAAATAGAAATTACACAAGTTTGATATAAACAAAGATCAATCAACAGTTCTTACATAACCAAATTAAACAAAACAAATTGTGAGAAATTAACGAAGAGAGTGCATGGGGTACATAATAGGTTCAAACATATTGCAACCAAACCAACAAAATACATTCTCAAAAGACACACACACCATAGACTCTAGACAACCCTATCTAGGCTAATCATGAGGTGGTGGTGGTGATGAATATCCAAGCATGGCACGTATAATGAAGAGAATGCGATCAAGTTCCACAATAACTTCTCCTTCAATTGTTGGAACTCAGCCGACATTAAGTCTCCCAAAGACTGAAAATGACCATCAATACATGCATTTAGACGTTGTTCAATGGAATCCAAGTGTGCTAGCCCAAATGAAGGTTCTAGAGGCATAGCAGTAGCCTCGGCTTGTGGTTGTTCAGGATTTTGCTCACTAGGATTTGCAGCAATTTCTTCATCATACGAGTCTCTGTTCAGATTAGCATTGTGATCCTCTTCATACACCCATACATTACCAAACTTGTAAATTCCCATTTTGTGAATGAGATTATCACCTACTAGGTGCTCTCAAGAATTAGTAACCATGACGTCCACATCTGACGTGTCGATTTTCAGATAATGGAGAACACGAGAGTTGAAAATCCTATAAGCAAGCAACCTCGATGAAGATGAAGTTATACCATTCATGACCTTCAAAATTTTAGGAGGCCAATTTACCGCAATTCCTTCTCGTATAGCAAACATCAGCTTGATATAATTGATGGTTGGTTGAGCATGGTTTGTGTTTTGCTGAACCAAAATGTATGCAATTAAATAGTGCAATAGACAATTTTCAACAGACAATGACCCAACCTTGATCAATCAACCTTGTACATATAAATGAGGTCCTCTAAAACATTATTTATACATCTCAATAGTGTTGAATGAGTCCCATAACTCATTGTTATAGTAATCTAACATAGATCTATTGCTCGATAATCCTCTAACATCTAAGAATAATTCCTCATCAAAATTAATCATTTTCTCATAACCATTGAAGCATATACCTCATCCTTATACCGAAAATTACTATAGAATTCCCTTATATTGATTTGTACCTAGAGCTTATAATCCTTGCGGGAACTCGAATCCTTATTCCACCATCCAAGTAATATCCGCATAGTGAATATAGGTCTGTTTCCTTCCTTGAAATTTGGCTAGTCTAGGTTCTTAATGGATTGGAGAGTAGTAGGGGTCAGCATGGTTCTTTCACCCACCCTGAGATCAACGAAAAAAGCGATAAAGCTAGCACTTTCGTACTAACTCTGATACCACTTGTTGGTTACTACCAAGGTAAATCACACCTAGAGTGGGTGATTAGGTGTACTGGATCATTAGTCCCGCTTCTCCGACAAATGTGCAAAACAGAAAGTTATTGCTGTTAATTGATTATTAACCTTGTTAATCGATTATTCACAGCTTGAGTTAATCGATTATTAACAGCTTTAATCGATTATACTATATCTTGTTATTCTTGAAAACCAGATTTTTATAAACCAAACAATGTGATTAATAATCTTTATTGTCCTCAATTAAATATTGATTTTAACATAGATTGGTAATAGTAAGCACAAATCACAGAAATCAAACAATTAAGAAATTAATAAAGACTAAAATGTAAAAGAGATAGTGAAAGAAGAATGCTCAAGGATTTTTATCCTGGTTTGTTTGCGGGTCGCTTGCAAATTACATCCAGGCCTCCCCTTCTGATCTCAGGAGAGTTTTCTTTACTATTGGAAAACAATTGTTTGATACAATCACACTTCCAATACACCTAGCAATAACTTCTTTCTTGAATCTGATGAGCCTACTTGCTCGTTTTGATCTGACACTCGCCTACTTGGATACCACACCTTTTGTGATTCTGAACCCAACCGAAGATTCGCTCTATCCAAGACTTCTTGCCCTCGTGAAGACATGATTTCTCTTTTCACGATGATACTAACACATCTAGAAAACCAACCTTGTTTCTCACAATGTTTGTCGAGTTATCGAGGCACACTTAATTTGCGGATATAAAGTCTAAAATGATCTTTAAAAAACTCTATAGAACTCTCTCAAGAAGCCAAAAACTAAATGTGACGTATGTAGTGATTTTTCAATGAATGAAAACTTATGCAGTCTATAAAAAGTTTTTCTCTCTTTCTATCTTTTCTCTCTTAGAAAACAATGCAAGATTTCACTTTCCTTCACTCAAAGAATAAGCAAGATGATATGAAATTTCTATAATGTGAATCCTGGTTTTCTTTCTCTCAATGAAAATTATGAATCTTCTTAATAATAATGCACATGGGTTGAAAATACAGCTTTTATATGAATCAGATTTTACCTGAAATTAATTGATTATCCACTATCTTAATTGATTAACATATTTATGAAAAACGGTTTTTCTGTTAAGGTTTTAATCGATTATCAATCTCTTTAATCGATTAATAAGCCATAAATCCTAGGAAGTTAGCTACTATAACTCCTTTTAATCGATTACACCAATCCTTAATCCATTAATGAATTTCCACAAGACATAATCGATTATCAATCATTTTAATCGATTAACATTTAGGAAAATGGTTTTTTATTAATGCATGGAAAACTCTCTATATGATGAATGAACATGCAATACATGATTTTGAAATAGGTACAACCTTCATGCATAAAAAACATGTATGCTTAAATATTATGCATGATTCTACTTATCATATATGTTTAGATGCAATGCCTCAATCTATATGAATTTCATTTTAAATTCTCGGGAGACTTCCACCAAAGGTTTACCTAACCTTGACTCAAAACTAGGAAATCTTCTTAGGACTTCTAGAATATTAAATAATCCTAAGTCTATAATGTTGACCTCGAGTCTATGGCATGTTTTTTGTTGTGATGTCCATATTTTCAAGCTTCCATTTAACTTCTTTTCTTCATAAGAACTATGTAAGTCTATCATAAAGGCAACCTTTGACAATTTGACATTTCACTTGTCACAAAGTTGACTTATACTTAGTAGATTGTGCTTGAGTCCTTCAACATATAGAACTCCTTCTATTGTAGTAGAAGGTGGCTTACCGAATCTACCGACTCCAAGAATTCTCCCTTTATTATTGTCACCATGTGTGACATAGCCCTTGTCCCTTGGAGTAAGGACAAGCACTTTTCTTTGTCGTCCGTCATATGTTTTAAGCAGTCACTATCCAAGTACCATGAATTGCAGGCGGCTGCCAAATATTCATGCAAAACAGGTTAAGTTATATTAGGTTTCGAATTTGGTTTCGTTCCTAGAGGGTTAGCACCTTTCTCTATCCATTTAAAATTTCCTAGGGGTACACCATACTTTCTAATCATGCAAGTATTAGGTGTATGCCCATGGTTCTTACAATAAGTGCAAATGGATTGATGCTTTTGTATCCTTGTTTTTTGTTTGGAAATTGCATGAGTAGGGATGCTTTGTTGCTTTTGATAAATCACTTTTGTAGAGACCTCATTTTTCTTATATGAGGAGGTTTTGAGAATCCCAGACGTCTATGGGCATTGGAGTGTCCTTGCATTTTCAATATGTTGTCCAAGTTCTTACTAATCTTGTTGAGATTCTTGAGTTATAGACTCAAAGTTGAAATTTTGTTTTCAAGAGTAATGCAATTAGAATATTCAGATGAAGGTTTGTTTCTGAATACATCTAACTCATTTTTCTGTTTTAAAAAGAGTTTGAAGAGTTTCACATATTCACTATATAACTTATTAAAGGCATTTTGTAATTCAGAAAACAATGGTTTATCTAAAAGTTTAGTTTCACTTACCTCCTCATCAGTAGAATGATGACACGCCACTAAAGATAGATGAGTTTGCTCTTCATTTTCTGATTCTGATGTTAAACTCATGTCTTTGTCCTCCCATGCTATGTAGGCTTGTCTTTCGATCCTTTTTTCCGATTTCCCTTTGAAGAGACTTTTTTTTAATATAGGAGAGTCCATCTTCATCTGACCAAGTTTTCCATATTTAAAATAATTGAAGTAGAAACCTTATTGCTTGTCCAGCCTTTGCTTCTTTGTTCCTCTTGAGGAATATGCTGAACTTTTCACTAGCGTACTCATATCTTCCATATCCTATTTTTATGACTCATTTGTGGATGATTCATATATTTCTGCCTTTTCCTTAAGAGTAATGTTTTTCCTCTTCTTTTTTTTATTCTTCATGCTGATCAAGTTGGCTTAATTTTAACTCATGTTCCTGCAATTTTCCAAAGACTGCAGCCAAAGACATTTTTGATAGACTCTTTTTTAATAAATGGATGTCACCTTGGGTTGTCATGATCTTGTTAGTGATCTTAGAACTTTCAAGTTCAAGTTACTATTTGACATCATTTTTCCAAGTACAATCAAGTGGTTTTAAGGTGAGTAAACCTATTTTGGAGATCAAGTATCTTCACTCATGGTCTCATGCAGAACATCTCCTATCTTGATAAAGAGTATTAAGTATAAACCACTTGACTTCCCTAGTCCCTTCATTTGTGGTTTCTAGACTGTCCCACATCTCCTTTGCAGATTTGCATTTTGAAACTCTAAAATATCCATCTATTTGTAGAGATGAGTGAAGGATGTTTTGGCCTTAAGGTCATATTGCACTTTCTTCTTATCCTTGTCATTCTAGGCGGATTTTGGTTTAACCTCCCTTACACTATTGATTACAGTAAAGGGTTCAAAGGGTCATGAGATTGCAAGTATGCATTATCACATTATTTTGATGAAGACAAAGATATAAGGCAAGCTTGAATTACACTATTTATAAGGCAAGCTTGATTACAGTAAAGGATTCAAAGTGAGCCTTGAATGGAAATCTCAAAACCTTAAAATTGAATGAAATTAAAATGAGACTTGCATACATACATACATTATTAACATGCTCATGCATTTACACATGAGTAACATGATCTTAGTGCATTTATAATGTACATATTTCAAAAGTCATGAATCATGCATATACACATCATTTAGAAGGTTCATCATGTATCAAAGATATGCTTTTTAACATAGTTAATCGATTGCAACTTGTGTTAATTGATTAAATAATAATAGGAAGTCGTTAATCGATTAAGTATGGGATTAATAGATTAACTAGAGTTACAGAAGTTGAAATCATAGATTTCTTGGAATCGTTAATCGATTAAACTACAGGTTAATCGATTAAGTCCACTAGAAGACAATTACTTATAAAAACTATTTTTTTCCATTTGCTTAGAACAACAAGTCTTGAAAATTCTAGAGAAAAACCTTCAATTTCTTGAGCGAAGAATTACTTGTTGTGTGAATGAGTTTTATTTTATACAAGTAAAGGGAGATATGATAGTTTCATAGAAGATTATCCATTGTGCATCATTGTAAAATCAATTTTGAAAAACCTAGCATAATCAAAAATCATTCTTTTATGTCTTTTTTGTGAGATTTATGGGCATGTTTTTAGTATTGTTCTTAACCGTAAGATTTTAACATATTTAGGTGCACACAACTTGTAAATATTTTGGGCAATTATCATAGAATCTCTAGGTGTGTTAGTATCACCTTGTTAGAGATTAGTGTTGGGAAATCCTACCTGCGGTTAGGCGGTGTATTCACTAGTATAAGTGTCTTGGTTGTGAGTAGAAGTGGTTGATAAGTTAGAAGTGGTGTTCAGTATCCATTAGAAGTGGGTGTGAAGGTCAAAACATTGGAGGCCTGGATAAAAATCTCCGAAAATCAGAAGGGGAGGCCTGAATAAAATTCTCCCAAAACATTGATTTCCATTAGTAAATAAAAATCTCCCAAGATCAGAAGGAGAGGCTTGAATGAAATTTGCAAGTGGACCCGCAAATGAACCATTATAAAATATCATCGTCTCAAATTCTCTCTATCCTTTAGCTCTTTAATTTTAGTCGATTTACAATTTGCTTAATTGGATTGCTTTACTTACTTAGTTTAGTGCATGTTGTGAATCTATTAATATTTATGCATAAATTCATTAAGTTGATTGTATCTGAACTGATTGAAATTTATTATAACTTTATGTGTAAGAAAACTATTTTTCGAGAAAACACGAATCAAGTTAATTGGTTAAACATGTAGTTAATCGATTAAATATTATTGTTGCTAATCGATTAAAGAAAACCACAATCGGTTAATCTAGTGACGTTTTAGAATACCTTATCAACCAGAAAAGTAGGAATTGTGATCCACTACACCTATACACCCCCTCTAGGCAACTTTAAGCCCTTGCTATCCAGCAAGTGTTTATAAAGCTAGTACGACAATGCTAGCTTAACCGCTTAGATCACTAATCCTAGGCATTTTTTCATTATGAGCTATACTAACCTTTTCGACGGTGATAACTCATCCTTCAACCGCTCTCTGGTTTTCACTGGCGAGGGGTACACCTATTTGAAAGTCAGAATGCGAGTATTCATTAAGGGTATCGATACGAATATTTGCGATGCCATGCAAAATGGCCCTTATATTCCACTATACTTGATGGATGGTGAAATCAATGAAAAGCCAAAAAGTCTCTTAGCCCGTGAGGAAAAAAGAAAAGTGCAGTATGATTTGAAAGCGAAAAATATTATTACTTATGCACTTTCATATAACGATTTCTTTTGGGTTTCACAATGTAGTAGTGCTAAGGAAATGTGTGATGCAATGCAAGTCACTTATGAAGGCACTAGTTAGGTCAAACAATTTAGATTAAATGCTTTGACACATGAGTATGAGTTATTTCACATGTTACCACATGTATCTATTAGTGATATGCAAAAAGTGATTTACTCTCATTGTTAACCATCTTGTTGCATTAGACAAAAGTTTTACTAAAAGAGAATTGATTAATAAAGTGTTGAGGTGTCTTGATAGGGCATGGCAAACTAAGGTGACAACTATAGTTGAGTCTGAGGATCTTGATTCGATGTCACTAGCAACTCTCTTTGGAAATCTCCAAGAACACGAAATGGAGTTAGGACATTTCACTTCACATGAAGAATCAGACAAAAAGAAAGAGTGCATATCTCTCAAAGCCTCAACATCAAAAATTCAAGAAGAGAGATAAGATGATGAAGATACTGATTCAGATATTGATGACGAGACCATGTCACTCCTAGTTAGAAAATTCATAAAATTTCTCAAGAAGAAAGGAGGACTACAAATTTTTCAGAAAAAAGAGATAAAAGATTCAAGCAAGAAAGGCAAGAATCCCAAAGATCGCTACACTTCCCATGAATGCGGTAAAATCGGCCAAGTGAGATACTAATGCCTGAATTTCCTAAAGGAGGTTGAAAATGACAAGAACAATCCTTGAGACTTCAAATCAAAGAAAGCTTATATAGTGTGGGATGTTCTCGAAAAGGATTCGACTTCTAGCACCTCAGAAGTGGAGGAATCAACAAAAGTGTGTCTAATGGTTAAAAATCAAATTTCTTGTGACTCAAGCGGGCAAGAAGAGTCAGTCGAGGTACGTTTTTCTGAATCTGATTCTAGTTCCGAAAATTGTCCTACTTACTATGAATTATATGGTACATTTGTCGAGTTGCATGCAGAATTGAAAAAGTTAGCTAGAATAAATGTAGAGAGAAAAAGAGTGATTTATGTGCATGAAAAGAAAATCAATGAAATGCCGAATTTTATTGATGTGTTAAAATTAGGGAATAAAACTCTTGATCTCATATATTCTAATGCAACTTGCAATTGTTCTACTAAGTACTTGAGACGTCAACTTGTGAAAAGTGCAAAACATTAGAAAAGGAAAATTCGTGCTTAAAACAGAATTTTGCAAACTTCACAAGTAGTGGTTAGAACTTGAACAATCTACTTGTTGTATCTAGGAATGTAGGTAACCAATCTGGTCTAGGATTCAAGTATGCTAGAATAGGAAGTTTAACATGAAACAAGTAGTTTAGGCTAACAAGTTACATAATAAATTACCTACTTGCTTTTATTGTGGCGTATATGGACATGCTTCTATTTCATGTAATATAAGAATGCATGGTGTACCTAGTGGCCAATATATGTGGATTCAAAATGGAAACGTTCCTAAGGTTACTAACAAGAAGGAACCCAACATAGTTTGGGTACCCAAAATAGCCATGTAACATCGTTTTTTAGGTGTGCCTAAGGACATATGGACATCAAATGAAACTTAGTTAGCAGATGTTTTGGTCACATGTTAGGTGATAAGATGATGTTTCATTGGCCTATCTATCACCTAGGAAATGGAGAATGTCACCTGTAGACAAAATTGTCAAAGTCAAATGCTCGAAGTTAAAGAATTTGTGCTATAAAGATGATAAGGTATATTTTCTAACTCTAAGTGTTATATCACCTTTTAAGTGACATAAGTAATGTCATTAAAAATGAAATCCTAGTGAGGTCATATTTTTTTGGAAAACCCTCAAAAATCATTTTTAAGACCAAAATCTATATGTTTCTCATTTACATGCTTTTGAATGCAAACATGTCATTGTTGAACAATTGTAAGATCTTTAAAGCTTGCGTGATTCAAAAGTGAATTTAGAAATATTGACTATAATTTCTAATCGTGATAAAGTACAACAAGTCATACTTTATGTTAAGGCCAATGACCAATTTTTGAAAAGCCTATGCAAATTTTATATTCGATAAGCCATTCCAAGAGAGGAGAGGAAATGTATTTGTAATGATTTGTAGGTGCTCTTTAGGATGGACATTCTAAGAATATAATTGTTATGCAAGAAAAGAAAGACAAGAATCAAGAATTTGAAGAAATGCCAAATAAGATTCAAAATATGGCAACCTTCTAATATCTTGATAAGGATAAGGTAAAGCAAAAGAGGTTACCATTTATCGAGGCATGTTTGATTCCGTTACTGTTTTATCATATATTTTGCCCGATATCATGTTTAACATTTGTATGTATGCTACATGCCTAATTAATCTTAAATAATCGCACTTATCGCCAATGCATGCTTTATTGATTATATATGATTTCATGTGTTTTGATTGTATATTACTATATTTTAAGTGCTTAGGATAGGTTCCTTCTAGTGGTGTCTTACCAAACCTTTAGACTAATCTGAATTGTGCTAAAATTTGTCATAATGACTTATTTAATCGATTTTTCTATGTTTTAATCGATTACATGATAATTTTCTAAAGTATTAATCGATTATATAGCCTTTAATTGATTACCCGAGCTTAATTTTTTAAATTCTTTATTGATTAAAATAGGACATAATCGAAAATATGTGTTAAAATTTCAAACCCGTTAATCGATTAACACGGAGCTTAATTGGTCAAATTGAGTCATAGAACAAATTCAAGTACAGTTATAGGTTTAGTATGTGAAAACCCTAATCTCATATGCTCTATCTTCTTCTCTCAAATCCATATGGGTTTTCACCCTCTAAGTGAAATTCGAGCAACCCCACTGCATTTACTTTCTTCCTATTAACCTTTAACCCACCAATTTGTCTCAAAATCGCTTAACCTAGATTTATCCTTTTTGAAACCCTAACTTGATTTCCTTGTTAAGCGATTATTCCATCCTCTAGTTCTACCGATATGAGTCAATGAAGGCATAAAAGAGTGAAGACCACTACTATTCGATCTCCTCGTCGAAATGGACTTGTGAAAAACCAAGATGACAGTGGTTCATAATCTGGTCTTAGGCAGAATCCATCAGGCATAAATTCTTTCTATGCTCCTACTCTTTAAGTTGAGAGGTTGGCTAAATTAGTTAGCCGAAAACCTACATACATTCATTATGCCGACATGGCGCGGTGTGCAGAGTAAGGGATCCATTTTCCTCATGAACTAGAGGTACATGGGGCTATTAGATTTTCGGATTTAAACGGAAACCTGCACCCGTCTCTAGTTTTGGGAGTTCTACACAAACTTTCAGCACAAGAATGGTGGATATCGGAGTTTGGTGCCAGGGAGGCTGATTTTGATGAATAATGACATGTTTATGCAAGTTGGAGGATTGACTAGTGATTGTGAACCTCTTGGAGATTGCAACGATGAGAAATGGAATGCTTACGACTCCATGGAGATGTACAAGGCGAGTTAACAAAGGCTAGTTCATTATCAGTGGAGATTAGACTTCTTCACTACTTGATTGCATATATCTTGGTTCAACGCGACATCACATGCAACCAACAATGAATGATTTGAATTTGATGTTTGCAATCAAGGAAGGTATCAGAGTTAATTAGCCTATGGAGATTCTGAAGGTGATGTCTGTAATTTCTTCTTCTTCCTCTCGGTTATTGGTTTATGGGATCTTTATCTCTCGCATTATCGACCATCTCGGTATTGACATTGTTGGCGAATAGATTATTACTGTGAATCTGAGAGAGCATTTGATTGGTGATAACCTCATTCACAAGATGGACATCTATAAATATGGTGTCGAGTGGATGTATCAGGAAGATCACAACACAACCGTGGATCTGGATTTGTCTGAGGGGGAGGAGGATGGTAACCAAGCTGAACAAAACTTTGGAATAGAAAATGTTGAGGACCCTACAATTTTCGGACCTACATTTGGTTTGGCTCACTAGATGCCATAGAAGAACGTCTAAATGAGCATACGCATGACATGGAAAATAGGCTCATGGCGGAGCTTCATCGACAAGAACTGGAAAACAGGATTCAGTTTGAGGTTAAGAAGCTCATGTTCTCGACCTTCGATGAATTTTCTCAACCACCACAACCACCTCCTAACGCTTAGTCTAGCTTTGGGCGTGCTAGTGTGTCCTAGTTAGGTTAGTAGTTAGTTGTGTGTCTTGTTGTGTTTCTATTATGATTTGTTATATTTCGCTATGTAACCTATGTTGGGTACCAGCAAGGTAAATCACACCTAGAGGGGGTGAATTGGTGTAGCAGATCACTAGTCCCTCTTTTTTGAGAAATGCGCAAAACAGAAAGTTACTAATGTTAATCGAAGATTAACCTTGTTAATTGATTATTAATAGCTTTAATCGATTATATTGTATCTTTTTATTTATGAAAACAATATTTCTTGCAAAGAAAACAATGGTTCTTAACAATCATTATTGCCCTAAATTGATTCTTGATTTTAAAATAGATTGATAATAGTAAGCACAAATCACATAAATCAAACAATTAAGAAATCAATAAAGACTGAAATATAAAAGAGATAGGGATAGTAGAACGGTCAAGGATTTTTATCCTGGTTGTTTGTGGGTCTACTTCCAAACTACATTCAGGCCTCTCCTTTTATTCTAGGGAGATTTTTCTTCACTATTGAAAAACAATCGTTTGATACAATCACACTTCCAATACACCTAGTAAGAACTTATTTCTTCAATCCGATGAGCCTACTCGCTCGGTTTGACCTCACATTTGCCTACTCGGATACTACACCTTTCGCGATTCTGGCCTTAGCCAAAGTTTCGCTATATCCAATACTCCATGCCCTCATGAAGACCCAAATTCCTTTTTCACGATGACACTAACACATCAAGAGAACCAATCCTTGTTTTTCATAATGTTTGCCATGTTATCAATACACAATGTGCGGATATAAACTATGAACTCAACCCTAAAAACCTCTATAGAACTCTCACAAGAAGCCTAAAACTAAATGTGATGTAATGTATTTTTCAATGAATGAAAATTGAAGCACTCTATAAAATATTTCTCTCTCTCTCTTTATTTTTTCTCTTATAAAACAATGCAAGATTTCACTTTCATTCACTCAAAGAATAAGCAAGACAATATGAAATTTTTGTACTGAGAATCTTGGTTTTCTTTCTCTCAATGAAAATTATGAATCTTCTTAATAATATTGCACATGGGTTGAAAATAAAGCTTCTATATGAAAAAGTGTCTATGCAAAATTGTTTTTCTGTTAAGAGTTAATTGATTATCAATCTCTTTAATCGATTAATAAGCCAGAAATCCTAGCAAGTTAACCATTGTAACTCCTTTTAATTGATTACACTAATCCTCAATCGAATACCTCATTTCCACAAGACGTAATTGATTATCAAACATTTTAATCGATTAATACTTATGAATTGGTGAATAGGTGATACGGTACACAATTACCGTTGCTCGATTAACAAATATATTTGACAAATTCACTCACTATTTATTGGATTAACACCAGCTATAATCGATTAACACACTCTGTAGATAATCGATAAGAACAATAAATGCACAGAACAAAATATGCAAATAACTCATAATGATATGCATGTCAGGTTAAGTAAATCAAGTAATACAAAAATTTAAAGAGTTAAGGGTTGAGAAGAATGTGATACGACTTTTATCGTGGTTCATTGCTAGTCAACTTGCAAACTACATCCGAACCTCCCCTTCTGATTTTGGGAGATTTTTCTTCACTATTGGAAAACAATTTTTTCTTACAAACACATTCCAATACAACATGCAAGAACTCCCTTCTTGGATCCATTGAGTCCTAAACCCGGTTTGACTACACAACTCGCCTACTAGAATTCCACATTGTTCGTGTTTCTGGCCCCAACCAATTTCTCACTCTACCTAAGACTTCTTACCTTGTGAAGACAACCACTATTACCTAACCACTTCTACGGTTTTCCCAAACCAAATCTCTATCAACAATGATTCTAGATACACCAAGAGAATATGTTTATGCCTTGTCTAAATCATTCAAGTTATTGATGCACCTATGTATGCACAATATTCACTCTTCTAGAATCTAAGAACCTTTCTACAAATCTCACAACTCAGAATATAGAAAATGTGAGATGCAAGATTTATTTACAAAAGATATGACAACTAAGCTCTTTGGAAATCTTTCTAAAGATTCTTCCTTTACTCTATTTTTCAAAAGAACACTTTCAAAATCTATGGTTTCTTATGTATATAATCGATTATCACTAATTTAATCGGTTAACGATTCTTTAGAATACAAGAAACCAGAATTGCAACAAACCTTAATTGATTAAACCCATACTTAATCGATTAATGAGTTCCCAAGATTTCAATGCTTAATCGATTAAAATAACTCTTAACCAATTAAAGGTTTTACAAAAATATATTTCAATGTGATATGGACCTTCTACATGATTTGTAAAAGTATGATGCATGACTTTGCTTGATGTATGATTTAAAAGTCTTTTTAAATACATCAAAATCATATGATCATGTATGTATGCATGTACATGTAAATCATGTGTTTATGCATGTAGGTCTAATTTTATTTATGATTGGTTTTAGCTTGTGAGACTTCCATTACGGTTCCTCATAGCCTTGACTCTTACTAAGAAAACATCTTAAGACCTAATAAAGATATAAAAATACTTGGCCTCTAGATCGTCTTGAATGCTTTAGCTTGTGTGAACTTGAGTCTTGACTTTGTTGTTTGTTGATTTGTTCATCCCTTCAAGCTTGTCCTTGATATACAATCATTATTGTCGATATTTGTCTTTATTAAACTCTATCTTTCATCAACCTTTGTCTTCATCAAAATCTATGTGATGCATGCTTGTATACACAATTTCCTAATTGATGCATGCTTGCATTTTTAGATTCTACTTATCAAATATTTTTAGATGTAATGCCTCAATCTATATTAATTTCATTTTAAACTCATGTGAGACTTCCACCTAAGGATTATCTAACCTAGACTCAAAACTAGGAAATCATCTTAGGACTTCTAGAATATTTAAATAATCCTAAGTCTATGATGTCGAGATCGAGTCATTGACCTTTTGTTTGTTGTGATGTCCATATCTTCAAATTTCCATTTAATTCATTGTCTTCATCAAAACCATATAGGTCTATCATAAAGGCAACCTTTGACTATTTGCCATTTCAACCTTAACTTATATTTCTTTTTGTGTATTTGCTATGAACCTATTTCACTATCCTTATGCTTGCATTGTGAATGATCTATGCACCATACTTGGTTTATTTTTCTTTGCATTGATTATTTTGGCTTTATAAGTTATTATGCATGTGGGATAGCATGAATTATCAATTTGAATAAATACCATACAAATACTTTGAAAAGCTATTTTTTATTCAACTTAATCGATTAATCACGGAAATAATCGATTAAGTGCAGTCATGTGCATACTATTTCAAATATTTTATAAACTCCTTAATCAATTAATTGACGGCTTAATCGACTAATACATCCCACTTTATTATTTTTTTTTGTACTGTTGGCTGTATTCTTTGTGTTTCATCATTAATTTTTTTATCATGCCAAAATGGAGAGAGAATTGTTGTTTGATTTTTGAAGATTTTAGAAAATATACATTCACTAGCTTTCATAAAGAAAGTCAATCTTCCTTATAAACTAACCCCATGCATTAGGGGGAGCAGCGCCTCAAGTTCACAGCTAGTGCAAAATAAGTTGACTTCCATCAAGCCATTCAAACAAGTATACACCAAGAGGTTTGTCACCATAAAAAATGGGGAGATTGAGATTGCAAGTATGCATCATCACATTATTTAGATGAAGACTGGGATAGAAGGCAAACTTGAAGACAAGAATAACTCAACAAACAACAAAGCCATGGCTCAAGTTCAATAAAGAATACTTAGGTTAAGTTTTTATATTTCTAGAGTCTTAAGATGATTGATTGGGTAGAGTCTAGGCTAGGTGAACCTTGAATGGTAGTCTCACAACCTTAAAATTGAATCAACTTAAAATGAGACTTGCATACACCCGTACATGATTAACATGCTCATGCATTGATACATGATTAACATGATCTTAGTGCATTAATAACTTATATCTTTCAAAAAGTCATGATATACATATCATATAGAAGGTTCAACATGCATCAAATAAATACTTTTTATCACACTTAATCGATTACAACTAGTGTTAATCAATTAAATAATAATGGGAACCCGTTAATCGATTAAGTACGGGAGTAATCGATTAACTAGAGTTACAAAAGTTGAAATCATGGATTTCTTGGAATCGTTAATCAATTAAACTGCAGGTTAATCGATTAAGTCCAGCAGAAAACAGTTACATATTAAAACTGATTTTTCCCATTGGTTGAGAACAACAAGTCTCAAAAATTCTAGATAACAACTTTCAAATTTTTGAGCGAAAAATTACTTGTTGTGTGAATGAGTTTTCTTTGATACAAGTAAAGAGAGATAAGATAGTTTCATAGAAGATTATCCATTCTGCATCATTGTCAAATCAATTTTGAAAGACCTAGCATAATCACATATCATTCTGTTAAGTCTATTTGTGAGATTTCTAGCTAGGTTTTTAGTATTGTTCTTAATTGTAAGATTAACACATTTAGGTGCACACAACTTGTAAATTTTGCATTCGATTATCTTGGATTTTCTAGGTGTGTTAGTATCACCTTGTTAGAGAATAGTGTTAGGAAATCCTAGATGTGGTTAGGTGGTGAATTCACTAGTATAAGAGTCTTGGTTGTGAGTAGAAGTGGTTAGGGCCGATACATTAGAAGTGGTGTTGAGTATCCATTAGAAGCGAGTATGAAGGTCAAACCATTGGAGTCTCTAGGCCCAAGAAGGGAGTAGTGTATTTTTGGATGTGTGTTTGTAAAACATTCATTTCCATTAGTGAAGAAAATTCTCCTAAGGCAAAAAGGGGAGTCCTGGATGTAGTTTATAAGTGGACCTACAAAGGAACCAAGATAAAAGACCGTCGTCTCAAATTTTCTTTATCACTTATCTCTTTAATTTTAGTCGATTTACAATTTGCTTAATTAGATTGCTTTACTTACTGAGTTTACTGCATGTTGTGAATCTGGTAACATTTACGCATAAATTCATTAAGTTGATTATGTGTGAAATTTATTGAAATTTGTTGTAACTTTATATGCAAGAAAATTGTTTTTCATGAAAACAAGAATCATGTTAATCAATTAAACATCTTGTTAATCAATTTAATATTATTGTTGTTAATCGATTAAAGTTAAGCTCAATAAATTAAACAGGTTACTTTTCAGAATACCTTATTAACTAGAAAATCGATAATCGTGATACGTTACACCTATTCGCCCCCTCTGGGCGACCCTAAGCCTTTGTTATCCAACAGGTCATTCCTCAATCGCATTCCATATGTCAAGGTCTTGAGATTCTATGAAGATTCTTATCTTTATTTTCCAAAAGTTGTAGAATTCTCCAACAAAACTTAGAGGTAGACTGATGCTAGAACCTTCTCCCAAAAGGATCTAAAGGTCGTATAAAAGTTTCAGATCCTTAGGAGTAACTTACCCAAACTAAGCTCTGGTGCCAATTATAAGTATTAGATAACAACTAAGAGGGGGTGAATTAATTTTTAGGTTTTATTGCCAATTTTTCTACAAAGAATCATAATATGTTGCAGCATAAATAACACAGAAAAATCACCCAGTAATAAACAATAAAAATGAAAGAGTAATGAGAAGAGAAGAAGCACACAAATGTTTTGTACTAGTTCACATTCTTGTCCACCAAAGGCAATATCCAGTACTCTTGCAGCACAAGAGATTTCTTTACTAGATATTATGAGTTTCAATTACAATTTCTCTTCCTCAGACTTATTTTATATCACACACTCACTCATACCTCACACCCTTGGAAAACAACCTTTCCAAGTACTCTCTTCTCCTTCTCACCACACCCTTGCCTTTACAAGATATAAAATTTCTATAACTTGCAATCCTCTTGCTCTCAATACACTTAGTATACAATTCTCTAAGAAGTTTTGAAGTTTGGAAAAACTTTAGAACATGAACTTAAAGCACCTTTATAAAAATATGAATGTTTGGAACCAAAGTTGTATGAAAAGTGCCAAGAATTATATATAAAAGTTATGTGTAATTTTGTGTGTTAAAATAGGTGTTCTAAGGTCTTTAAATATGCTTCCAATTAGCCAATATACCATTACACGAAGTTGGGACACGATTGGAATGAAACCTATTCAGTTTGGATGAAAAATGTTCAGTTTGGATTTGAAAATCTAGTTTAACAGTTGTTTGTAATCGGTTACAGCTTTGTGACATCGATTACCCAAAATTTATGTTGAGTAAATAATTAGTTACTGCATTACAGTGATCAATTACATTGTGTTATTTTTGCTGGGTAACTTTTTATCAGTTAGGTAACTTCTTATGCAGTTCTAGTAACATGTTACACAGTTCAAGTAACATGTTATCTAGGTCAAGTAACTTGTTACTCAGGTCAAGTAGCATGTTACTTAGCACTTCGAAAATTGTTTTAATTTGTCTAAGATTTTTCCAGTTTCTTTCAAAATAGTTTTAACATTCTTTGAGCATTGCTTATTATACATACTTAGAGTTCAAAGGATAGAAGTATCTACTGAAGACTTTAGACTCTATTGGCCTTCAAGATTTTTCTTCTTTGTCCTTAAAGTCTTCTTCCTTTTTCTTCTTTTTTTTATATTGGTGTCTTCGTAAAAATCGTGACAAGGTAAAGAGCGAGATCTTCTTCACAATCTTCCCCTTTTTGATGATGACAAATCAACATCTTTTTGAAAGTGGAGTTTTCTGAGATCATCATAGTTCATATGATTTTGACATGGTTTATTTATATGCTCCCCCTATCTTGTATACTTCCACTTGTTTATAGGTATGTGCCTGAAATAATTTAGACAAATAACACAAACTCCAACTTTTTCCCCCTTTTGACTTCATCAAATTGAAGGAAAAACCAAGTTTACAACACAATACACACACACACATACATATATATATACCAAAAGAGTAAGAAGAGGCACTCACGACTTATTTCTAAGCCAAGGCCATAATAAACAATATGGACTAGATAGTTGCAAATGCCATAATATGATCGAGTTTCGTGAAGTACCATAGCATTGTAAAAATTAAAGCATAGTAAGTTCATACATAACATAATGTAAATGAGACTTAAGCAATTTACAAAAGCAAAAAAAAAAGAATAACATGCAACAAGTTCTATAGCAACATCATCAAAAGACACAAACTAAGCAAATCCTAGACACAATGACTCTAAGATTCCGGCTCATCATGATCATCGTCCAAATCGATATAGTCCAATTGATTGGAAATCGTTTAAGTTCCTCTTGGACTTGTTGATTTACTCAATACCATCTGATTCGAAGGCATGAAAGTAGATGAAATTGACTCAACATGGAATGAATAGGGTTGTTGCGTAGAAGGGTCAGTATAGGGATGTTCCGAAGGATCAATCATATGATCACTTCGATGCTTGTAAATCATATCAGTGGGGTCTTGAGAGAATCCTATCTTGTGGATCACATCCTCATCAATTTTACTATCTCAAGCATCAATTGGGATCTTGGACTCCCCAGAAGTAGAAATATCAGAATGCTCAAGTGTGGCAGTTATAATGATAGTACAAGGTAAATATATGCTATCATCTCTAAAAGTCCACATTTGTCTCATTACCATCAAAATCGAGTTAATTGGAATGTTATGCTTAATATCATACATCAGTTATATTTCCATATAACTAAGTTGCGAATGATTCAAAAAATTTGGAACTATAACATAACCTAGAAAGTAATGAAGCAAACGGTCTTCAAGATCTAGATTCCCGTCAAAGAGGATATCTCTACTTTTCACAGCTTCACCTAAGGCCATTTGCTTACGCATTTCAATTATCTCTTAGAATATCTACATATAGAGTAGTAGAAATCATTTTCGTTATACCCTTATAAGTCAGATTGAAAGCTTGGCTCTACTATTGTTCCTATGAAAGGCATGTTACCACAACTTGAACTTAATATTCTAAAGTTTAAGGCAATCTCCTTGCCTTTGACATAGGAAAAGATTTTACTTTTCCTAAAAGTCAAGTTGTAGTGAAATACTGTCACAAGTTCAGGGTAGTAGGCACAATGTATTTCACATAAATCAAATAGGTTTTGTTGCCTAAGAAGGATGGAGAAAAAGAAATCATCATACTCAGAAGAGTGTAACTTAAAAAAATTGGGAGCGAAGATGGGTCTCTGTAGAAAATGTTTTGTGAACACTTTGTGTTTTTCCCTCACGCTATCAAATTGTTGATATCTTCATAAAAGGGTTTTCAAGCATACTTTTCGATGATTTTCGATCCAGTCTCAGCATAGGGGAACCTCTCCCTTCAACCGCAAGGGTGTGATAGAATATTCTTGTAAATACCTTTCTTATATGTGATTAGTTTGTGTATCTTCAAAATTAATATTGTATCTCCTCTATTAAGTCATATCCCTTATATTAGGTAACCTATTAGTTTCCTTATTTGTTATATGACATTCATGTATTTATGATTGTATTTTAGAGTGAAATAAATAAAGAATCATTTCCCTTCACAATCTTTTAAGAGTTTAAAATTTATGCACGGTCAATGTAAAGTTTTTTACACTATCGGCACATCATTCATCATTGATTTGTATTACTTTTATTTAAAAGTCAATGATAGTTAACATATGAATGGTGGATGATTTGATGACAGTGTAAAAAACACTTACATTGTCAGTGTATACATATTAAATTCATCTTCTAATACTATGACATATATCAACTATAAAATTAATATCTTTAATATTCAAACATAAACTAAAATTTTAAATATTTAAATCATTCTTCTATTGAATCCATATTCGTTTAAAAATTACTTTTTATATAATTTTAGATAGCCAATAAAATTATATTTCTAATTTGGATTTAAATAAAAATATGTAAGATTCAGATAAAAAGTAATAATGATTTAATAGGTTGAATATGTCAATTATAGGTTAATCTACATTTTGTACGAATTGATTTTTTATTATTTTTAAATTTTATTTTTATGATCTGAAGATTATGAAGAATTAAGATTTCTAATTTAATATTTTTTTGTAAATTAAAAACATAATTTTTAAGTGGAAATGATATCGTTTTGCATTCTATCGTTTCTCCATTTTAATAACTTTCTTTTATAATGATTTTAGTATTGATATATTAATTGTTTAGTTATTTAATATAGACAAATTTTCTTAATGTCGATGTGTTATTGATACTTCATTTCTGATAGTTATAAGTGGTTCAAATATGGGAGTTTTACTAGGAAGATCTTCTACTCACAAAATGCTTATGTAATTAAATTAATATAATTTGTAGTCTCATATAAATAAGCACTAACTTGAATAATATACAAAATTAAAGAACAGATATATTTTAATCTTCATAAATAATTAAAAGATGTAAAATAATTAACACTTTGTTGACATGCACATGTGATCCATTTCATCCATGAAAAAGAATGAAAATTTAAAAGAGACCCAACTTATATAAGATTTTGTGGGTATTGGATTGCAAATAAAATAATTAAAACAATGTGGAGATACTAATTTGATTGAAGATAGAGATATTGATAAGCACTCATAAACAAACTAAGGTAACACACCTAAGCGTTTGTATAGTGATGGAATGTTTTACCGGAGATGTAAGTATTGTATTTAGTTAACAGTCAAATATTTAAGAGAATAATTATCTCCTTACATCAGGAGATAACTTATCTCCTTAAATTTATTTATTGTTTGACATGTATTGTGAATTGCACAATGAAGAATTCATCTCTTTTTCTTATTGAAATCTCAAGCCATGTACAATGCTTTTATACAAGGAGAATGCAGAAAAAGAGAAAACAATTCTGTTTTTTTTAAAGCAAGGAACTAAATAACTTTTAATTCTAGGCTAGATTCATCTATGAATATATAAGCTAATTGAATCCAGATACATCCTTTATGAATCAATGAACTAGAAGAAGGCTAGATGTAGATCCATGCTCAATTGGTTAGTTGCTTGAGATGCAAGGCAATATAGTTCTGTCTTCCTGGAAATGTTGTAGCTAGTTATATTTAGATACATCAATATCCCTCCCCATGATGGAGAATATAGGTTGATAATTCCTAGCTTGCAGAGAAGATTATGAAAGGGAGATGGATCTAAAGGCTTTGTGAGAATATCAACCAATTGTTCAACAGAAGGAATATGTAGAAGATGGAAGAGCTTGACTTGCAACCTTTCTCTAACCACATGATAATCAATGTCCATGTGTTTAGTTCTCTCATGGAACACTGAGTTGGCAGCAATGTGCCTTGTAGAGTTATTATCACAGTACAAAAGAGCAGGGGCAATGAAGGAAGTGTGGAAGTTTTCAAGGAGTTAAATGAGCCATTGTATCTCCAAATGGGCTTAGCAAGGGGTAATCATGTAATTCGGTTAGTGTTTGGACGAATGGGTCTAAAGAAACAATTGCCTTGATCATATCCATGTATCACAATCACATAGCAAATATAGAGATCCAGACAATCCAACAATGTTAATATAGTGCAAGTTCATATAAAGCAATGTATATCTCACATTCACTCAACTCTTAATCTTATGCCTTCTTAGTATCAAACATTATTATGCATAATTACACACACTCACTATTCACACAAAAATTCTTGAATAAATCAGCATGCATAATCACTTGGTGCAGAACTTCACATTCGAATTCATTACTCCTTTTCATGATTAAAGCAAAACTCAATATTCAAAACAAAAAATTACAAGATTGCACAATTTTCCAAATCCTCATTTCATTCATAATAATTAAAATTACATAATTCAAATACAAAATGAAAATACAAAAGCAAATTACAAAAATAAAAACAAAAACTGAAAAGCAAAGCAAGATAAGTAGGATTACTACTCATCCATCTCCTTGAAAAGATCGTCCATGTTGAGGATGGCACCAGACCCATCCCCTCATTATAAATAGGCTTGCCCTAGGCCAAGGAGCATGAGCCTCATATCAGGTGGGCGAGGAATATTAAACTTCCTAGAATGAGGTGAACCATCCAGGTTTAGAGCATTGGCAAATTGGTCTAACACCCTATACACCATGTTAGTGTGGAGGCGATTGGACATTTGTTGCCAAAATAGATGCTCAAAGTTAGCCTGATTTTAGGCATAGACTTCTCGGGATGCTGCATATGCAAATAGGCTGCATGTAGGCATCAATGGGAGCCTTCAAATCCTTCTAAAGGGGAATAGAAACATCGACTCCAACCTTCTTACACAGTCCCATGATCAGCCCAGTATATTTGAGGGCTTTGGTAGCCCCCCCCCCAACCAATGAATATTCACTAACCACAAACGATACAGCTCATCCGGGAGGATGGCTGCCACATCAATCGACTTCTTATCCTAATGCATTAGGCTAAGTAGGCCTTCACCATTGGTAGATCAGAGGTACGGGAGACCGAGAAAATGTTGCTCAGGATGATGGAAGTCCATACTCTCGTAAGGGGAGTCATGTCCTTCCTCAGGATGCGTCGGAGGTCACTTGTGTGGTTGGTTTTAGAAGTGCGCCCTGGAAGGCATAGCAACCTAGCACTACAGTTCCACATCGGGTCAGTGCCAAGAAAACCATCATTCTTCATTTTTTGGAAATCACTTCTCTCTTCTGAGGAGGCGGTGTATCGATTACCAAGCTAATTGTTGACGATGTCGCTATTGAAGGGTGCCACCTTGCCTCATGCTTTCTCGACCCTCTCTCCCTCATGCTGGTGGACATTGGCATAAAACTCCCTTACCAAGTCTTAATTGTAACTTATTGGTGGCTTGGATAGAATTTCCCAAGACGACCCCAAAATTTCGAAAAGGAAAGGGTCATAGTCCACCCTTTCCAACATGACTCTCCGCTCATCAAGGATTTTATGCTTAGCCTTATCTTGATATTTTTTAAAGTCTACCCTCCCTAGAAAGTGTTAAGGGTCACAACCCACAACACTCATTTGTCCCCTTGTTAGTCAGGACCTCTTTTGGCTCACATTCTTATTTTGGGTACGCTTGGGGGCCATGGGATCAAGCAAAGCATTGAGGAAGAATAGGAAGGTTTGAGTGTGGATCCTCCATGCTCTTGCTTTGTTCTTATAAAGAATGGGAAGAATGGGAAGATTCTTATAAAGAATGGGAAGAATGGGAAGGTTCTTATAAAGAATGGTAAGAATGGGAAGGTTTGAGTGCAACCCTAACACTTAGCCCAGCTTTGTAGAAATCAAGAGCCACACATAGCTCATCGCTGCGCTCAACGTGAAATATTAATTTTTTTTAATCCTTGCGCACAGCGTGAGGCTTGCGCTCAGTATGAGTGCTTAGTTTTCCATGCTCATTTATTTGCTGAGATGGCACCCAATGAATCTGTCATCATCCTTTCAGATTCTATTACAAGCGCTCAGCACAGGTATTGGCGCTCAGCGCACTAGACGGTGCGCTAAGCATAGAGGGTGGTTGTTAAAAGAATTTTATTTGAGAGGAGTTGTCTTCCCCTCTCAACAAATCGTCCCTTAGCAAGGTGCCAATTTGTTGAAAGGTTATTCCTCTCATTTTCGGTGTGTTATTTTTATTTAAGTAAGTAAGTGAACTCGGTTTTATTCTTTGTTCGCCATCTCGGCTTTGTTAGAATAAATTCCAACGCTGGTATAATGGTTTCAAGAATATTCCAGTGACAACTTACTTCTTAATAATCATATGAATGAGTTATTCCTTATTTGCCACATCTTGGCTTTGTTAGAATAAATTCTAACGCCGGTACAATGGTATCGAAGCAATCCATTATTACATAATTTTAAGTACCTTTTGAATACCATCTCGGTTTTGTGGAATAAGTTCCAACACCGGTTTAATGGTATTCTAATGTACAAAAGTGATGACTAGTTAGTTGTTAGAAACAAATAAATAAATAAAGAACAAAAGAATAATAAATTTAAGTGACTTTTATTTATTTACTCCCTTTCAGGTTCATTTTATTAACAAACCAAACTTCTTCCTTAAGGAAGGTTGGTATTAAAAAAAATTGCGGAAAGTAAATAACAATAAATAAAAGTTAGTAAGTTAGTTTCATCACTTTTGTATATTAAAAGGTGTTTTCAACAAATAAATTTATTGATAACACTTTACTATTTTACAATTTACACATCTTTCAATATTCAATTGTAGTATAATATAGGGTTATGTTGAACCACAAGGAATTGCATAATAGAATGAATCATATGAATATGTCAAAACACAAATAATGAGTTAAACATATTTTGGTGGTTTTTGTTTTGAATTGCATATAAACAATTAACAACTAACATAAACTAAATATTAACAAATTCTTGAGGAGACAAGATCATTTTGAATAAGGAAAATATTTCTTAACTTCTTTATGTATTTGAACTACTTAGACAAGTTCTTATGTTTTACTTTGATTAACTCCAAACACCAAGTTCTAAAATTCTCCTTTTAGTGTATGTCCTAAAATGGTAGAATGATAATCACTTATATTTATTACTAAACAATATTACATCCACAAGAGACTAAGTTGTCACACCCTAATCTTGGTTACTCTAATATTGAAGTAGTAGTAAATATAAGATCTTAAGAAAAGTATGCTTAACTTGGCAAATAAACTAAGTAGTACAACTACTTCTTAGTTTATTTGTTAAGTGTTTGAGACAAGTAATTTTATAATTTGAAATCATTTTTTAGGTGATCAATCTAAAAAGAGCATTAAGTACTTCTCAAACAAGTAAAATTAATCAAAGCACCAACTTGAATGATTAAAATTCAAATCTTTTACAATATAAGAAGAAGTAGAAATACATAACCATATTCAAAAGAAATTGTTAGGAGCATGAGTCATCCATCCAAGGATTGGATGCTTTGAGTTCCAAATGAGATTACAAAATTGATTTTTGCATCTCATTTGTCTTCTCCTTTTCTCCTCTTGAATTCTAAACTAAAATTACAAACTTACTTGAAGTAAAGCTTCTAAAAACTAAGAACAAGAAGAGAGAATTTCATAGAAGAATTTCTAGTGAGAGATATGTGAATTTGATATGGAATTGGATTCTCTTTGCTTGAATGGAATGTGCCTATTTATAGAAATTCTTTCTGGACCGCTGAGCTGCTTGTCAACCCCGCTAAGCAGCTGGCCAAACCCTTCAGCATGGGTTTGGTCCCTTGATCAAGTAGCTTAGTCACCTCCTTATGCTTGACTCATCAAAGCTAGTTGTGAGCTATAAAACCAGCTATTGTGAGCTACTCTGAAAAGCCTATGGTGGGCTACTTGAGGTGAGATCATTGGTGACTTCATGATTTGCTTGATGGTTAAGTCAAGTCTGGGTGCACACCGCTTAGCACACATGTTGCACCGCTAAGCTGCTTGTTCAACAGCTTTGACCGTGCTGATTGGGACGTGGCCTGGTGCTTGCTGATCTGGTCAGGAGTCTGGTTCTCCACTAAGCTGCTTGGTTGGACCGCTAAGCTACTTGTTTAGCAGCTTGGGCATATTCCAAGCTTGTGTCTGACCGTGTCAAGCTGAATTCTGACCGTGACAGGACTAGTCTGGGACTAGGCTGAGCGGCTAAGCAGGTCCGCTCAGCTGCTTGCTTGAGCGGCTTTATCCAGGTCATCTTAGTGTGGCGTGGTCCACGCTTAGCGACCTGGTTGAGCACTTTGGTTTTTGACTTCTTTGTCTTTTTGACCATGAGTCTTTTTTTGCTTCTTTTCTTCGTTCTAAATCCTACAAAATACATAAAAAAGAAACACATATACAAATATGCTTAAGATAAGTGCCATAAAAAGTATATGAAATTTAGGTATGTTTGGCACTTATCAGTGGCACTCAGCGCATTTCAGACAGTAGCAACCTAGAATCATACCCCCTTCATGTGCTCAGCACGGAGGACGTGCTTAGCGCAATAGATTATGTGCTGAGCGAAACTGGAGGCACTAAGCATGGAGGTAAAATGCTGAGCGCGAGTACCGGCGCTAAGCGTATTTCACACAATAGGAAAATTAAAATTTTTGTTACCCCATGTGCTCAGCACAAAAGTGGAGCTTAGCAGACCTTGGGTCGGTGTTGAGCGTGGCTTACTTGCGCTCAACATAGAGGTGGTCACCCAAATTTAACTTTTTCTTCCCTTATCCTCACCATGGTGCATAAGTTTTGGCTGCATAGTACCTGTTCTTGCAGAAATTCACCAGTATAAGAATAAAACAAAATAGAAACTCAAATGACGAAAACTGAAATGACTGGAATTTTAAAATGATAGGTTGTCTCCCACCAAGCACTTCTTTAACGTCATTAGCTTGATGTTACTTGTGACTGTTAGGGATCACGAAGCTGGAGTAACCAATACAATATGAAATTGATATATCGAAATTGGGGCTTCACGATATTTAACTGTTTCCAGCTATAGTCACTAGGCTTAAATAATCTGATCAAATTAGATATACTCCTAGGACTCATATAGTTACTTATTAATTATCTTAAGAGAGAATAGTGTCAATGATGTAATCATCGATACTGTTTTTTTTTTGTCAAATAATTATTAAGCAAACATGGTCTAACCAATTCATTATTAAGGACATATTTTACCTCCACATTGTTACCTTTATATTCCTCAACTTCCCGGATGGAATGTTGGTAATCAATACTTACCAGTAAGGTAAGCAGCTCATTTGGTTGATAAAACTAGGTTTGACTCAAAGTTTCCAACTTCCTCAATGACGCATGTGTCCTTCTCTGATTTTTTGTGTTTAGCTCCATGAATTTTTGGAGGGTGTTTTCTAGAGTGTGAGTTATAAATAGGTAAGGATCCTCCCTGTAGCGTCCTCTCCCGGTAAAGATTATTGGACAGTACATGGCTGAATGATCATCATGGCAAAACTCACATCTCGCCCTCAATTGGAGCATGGCCATCTGCCGAATGAGTTGCTTTAACTGTTGCGAGAGGACTATATTCTAGGCTAAAAGCTCAACATGGATAATTGAATCATGATTAAAGGTGTCAATATCCATATTGAGTCTCCCTTTAGAAAAATAGAAAACTCAGAGACAGATAGCTACTCAAATAACAGATAAGCAAGAATTTAACAAAAAATTGCTTAAAACAAGAATTTAATAATGCAATCCTATAGTTAGATGCAAGTCCCCGGGAACGGAACCATTTTACTCCATAGGAAAATAGGTATAAATATACAACATTGGTTGGCGCAAACAAGTATAAAAAGTAAGGGGTTGTCGTTTTGTTGAAAAGTTTTGAATTGGTTGTTGTTTTGTTGAAAAGTTTTGAATAATAAAAGTGATGGAATTCAGATGTGGGATTGACTCACTATTCATACCAGTAAATTGATAAACAAATCAAGTAATAAAACAAATATGATTTTACACAATACTTGACCTCAATTACTCTAAGAACTAATTCTTTAGTCTATTTAGCAACTTATGAAATAATGCCTAAATCTTAAACACAAGATTAATGATTATGACACACATCATACCTTTATATCTAGTAGCTATACAAATGAGTTGACATTAATGGACACCCTCAATGGTGTTAGCCGCCAATGTATTGGTTTGTGCTAACACTTTACCAAAATTAGATCTATGTCTAGTAACTAACATGATAAAATTATGATTTATGAACCATCAAATGTGTCTCTATATCTAGTAACATACACCATCAATCGTGAGAGTTTTCAATGCAAATATGAATCTATGTCTAGCAAACATAAGAGCAATTGCATTCATTCCAACAATTAAACATGCTACTACGTCTAATTTTATGTATAAATGATAAATTATTTGCTTTAGACTATAAAATCGGGATATCGCCTCAAGGTTCTTTTTACAAAATCATATTATGCATTTCGTCAAACTCATGGTAAACATTAAGAGTACAACAAGAATAATTTATAAAAATCATATCATTTCATTCATAAATCGAATTACAAATGGAATTCTGAAATTGAGTATAATCTGCGTAACTCGATAAAAATGGAATTAAGTATTTTCATGCATAACTCAATAAAAATGGAATTCAGAAATTGAGTTCATGAAGATGTGTCAAATCTCTCCATGAACTCCTACTTCCTAACCTTTACATCCTAAATTCAGTTTACATAAACTTACATGCTAAGAAGACTAGAAATCATACTGAGAAAATACAAAGTTACAGAAAATTGGTTCCTAACTCCCATCTGATGACAACCTCTATGGGGCTGCCTTAGAATTAGGATCGTTTTAGCTTGAAGTCTTGAGCTTTTTAAATTGTAATTTGTTTTTGGTGAATTGTGGGAATTTGGGATATTTTGGTGAGGGAAATGGAAAAGATTTGGAAGGGGAGAAGCGCCACAAGCAAGGCTGCTTGATAAGCTATGGGGTACGCCACAAGCAAGAATGCTTGATAAGAATAACAATGGTGGCCACGACCAACCTAGGTTTAGGAGAAATGTTCTCAACTAAACAATAACACAAAGGTTTAACTCAAATTCAACTTAACTTTATTAATGAATAAACAAAATTATAAATAGGCAGATTTGCCTTGCTGAAAAGATAATGATAAGATCTAATTTAAAAAATTGAAATTTGAAGATAAAATCCTAACAAGCCTAATCTAATTTGATCTAATCAATTTCGGTTGGATTGAGTTGTTGAAGATTTGAATTTGAATTAGCCTTGAAAATTCCTCGAATTAATCATAGAATTTCCTTGCTTGAGTGGACTTGATCATCTTCTCTTCATCCCTTAAGTATAGCCACAAGTTGGTTCTGAAATTGTTGCATTGTTCCTATTTTCATGCCACCTTGTTTATGCTACACCACTTAACCACTATTATGTCAAATTACAAGGAAATAAATAATTTCTCAATCCCCAAAATACATCAAATTAAATACTAAAATACTTGAATGAAAAATAAACATAAATCCTAAGACTACATGAGAATTAAATTCTCATTTATTAATAACAATGCAAATAAAATAAACTAAACTATGCTACGAATTCTTTGCAAGAACATGGCCTCCAAAAATCATAGGTTGCCCCCCTTGATTTACATCACCATCTATGATTAGATCCACTAAAATATGTCTCCTGATGCTCCTTTTATGTTTCTAGATCTAGGCTCATACGCTCAGCGCAATAACAATGTGTTGAGCGCACCTCCATTCAATTCAGACCTTTCGCCTGGCTTCCCATGCTCAACGTCATTGCATTGAGCTAAGCTCATGCGCTGAGCGTAGTGGAGTTGATTTGAGGCTTTTGCATGCTTAGCCCAATTTGGCCCATTCTCAGCTCAAATCATCCTTTTTTGACCTGAAACATATAGAAGGACTTGGAAAATGAGATTAGTACAATTTATCATCAAATTTCAACTATGATTGCCTAAAGTAAGTATTTAGAACTAGAAAGTGCTAAATTAACTTTATGGATTAAGGTAATTTTGGCCCTTAACAAAATCTGAGCCCGACATCAATCCGAAAGATCTCTTATATAGGTTCTAACCAGTTTAACTGGTTAGACCATCCGTGACCAGATGACATCATAATAACATATATAATTAAATATTTTATATATAATATTATATAATTAATTAAAATACCAACACAAACAATGCAATTTTTTTATCTTTCTTTATACTTTACATGATAATGATCGTGTTAGAGGATAGAGGATACTCTTTTTAAAACTGTGCAAAGTTAAAAATTAAAAGTTTGAAAAGTTAAAAAAAGTTGAAAACTATTAAAAAGTGTGAAAAGTTAAAAATTTGAAAATTCTGAGTGTGAAAAGTTAAAAAGTTTAAAACTATGAAAAAATATGAAAAGTTAAAAGCTTAGACTTCCTTCACTCTCTAATCTCCATATCATTTTAAAACAAACGCATTTGCTTTCACCTCACACTTCCTTCATTGTTTCATATTTCCTTCACCATTTCATAGTTTCATTTTTCTAGCTTTCAAACCCACGAAGCAGATTGTAGAAGATTTACGAACAACGGTGAGCGATAGAGATGGTGATTTACTTCAACATTTTTTACTTTAACATAGTCCGAAATGGCCTACAAGAGCCCAGGGTTGTGGGGTGGCATAGAGTCATCTCTACTTCCGAGTGACAGTCTAACTGGTCGGATTTTTAAGAAAAAAAATAAAATAAAGAATGATGATTTACTTCAACATTTTTCATTTATATATGAATAAAAAATAAAACTTTTAAAAATGTAATCTAAATAAAAAAGTGAGAGTAAAGGAATAATATCAATAGAGTTAACTCATTTCAATTATTATTATGATAACTACCATTTGACAAGTATGGCATGTATGTTTTTTTCAGTAAATTTAATATTATAAAAAATAGTCATATATTGTAATATTATTAAATTAAAATTTGGATAATTAACTACAATAGATATTGTTAATTTTGATTAACATATGTTAAATTTCTACTCCTTGCTCATCTTTTTTTCTGATCTTCTCATATCCCTAAAAAATGCTTCAATCTTTTTCATAAGCACAACATTTGGATCCGAATCTACTTTTGTCCGATATTTAGTTTAAAATTTATTGTTTTCCGTGTGTAAACTTGTAACAAGTCCACGCTAGGATACGTTTCATGGACTTCGACGGCTCAGGTTGAACTTTTGTTTCTTTCGAAAAATTTATATATAATTATTATATCATTTATAGTTCATTTGTATTATTTTTTTAGGAATAGTCAATAATAATTATAAATAGTTGATAATATAATGATAATATATAAAATTTGTACATTGTTAGCTCATACATATATACATATATAGGGTGAGCTACTCAAGTGAGAACAGTTCTCATAAAAAGATTGTGAGAACAATAAATCTGGACCTTACAACCAATCATGAATAATTAGGATTAAAAGTTAGTTATTGGTCACATGATAGTCATGTGCATGTATTTTTTAATCTTAACTGTTCATTTAAGATCCAATGGTATATTAAGTATTCTCATTTCTAACAATAGTGCATTGTTCTCACATAAGTAGCTCTCTGCATATATATATATATATAAACATTTATATATATATATAGAGAGAGCGACTCATGTGAGAACAATGCGCTATTGTGAGAAATGTGAGCAATTAATATGGACATTAGATCTTATTTGAATGATCAAAATTAAAAATATATGCACATGATTATCATATGACCAATAACTAACTTTTAATCTAACTATTCATGATGGATTGTAAGGCCCAGATTTATTGTTCTGAGTATTTATGTGAGAACTATTCTCACTTGAATCATCTCCTATATATATATATATATATGAAAAATCTGTTTACACCCAAATTAAGTTACACTAATTATACTGAATCTCGGCCATTCATTTTCTAAAATCCAACAGACAAATAGTCAGTGAAATTAGTGATGAAAAAGAACAAAAGAAATCTTAAATAATTTTTAAGTTTCACTCATTTGTCCGTTAAATTTTAGAAAATGAATAGCTAAGATTGAGTGTAATTAGTGTAACTTAACTTTGGTATAAACATATCCCTATCTATATATATATATAAAACTCAACTTCCGTTATTATTGAAAAAGAAAAAGGTCCATACCCTTCACATTAGTGATATACTATACATAACATTAGTGATATACTATACATATTGTAAATAACTATTTTGATATTGTAAAATTAAATGTTTGTCACTCATAATAATAATCCTATGGCTCGAATATGATTATCTATGTGCATGATAAATGTCAAAATTGAAAATGTTCGCCACATTGTATTCCGAAATTATTTAAAATTGATAAAATTTGATTGACTAATAGATATAGCTTAACATTTGAATTAGTGAAGATCATTCTTTATGGAAAAATAATTTTATATTAAATTCATTTTTTATAATATTGTTTGAAAGCTCATAAAATATAATACACATATTAAAAAATAATAAAGGTCACAATTGGCACCTTAAAAATAAGAAATTTAAGTTTAAACTTAGAAGCCACTAACGTACACTTAAATACTTCATCATTCAATCAAGATCTTGGATTCCTCGGTAAAGTTATTGTGAAATAAATAATGTCATCTGATGTGATGGTTGCTGTGCAGCAAGTATATGCTTCTCACATGAAACAATGAAGGACTAATAGGGAAATTATTGAAATAATGTTATTTAAAAAATATTATCTTTTTCACAAATCAGAATTTTAGTGGATAAGTCATCTCATCTTATTATGACTTTTCAATATTCAAATAATATTTTTAAAAGTCACTTCAGAAGTTGAGCTCCTACTTGTTTATTATCTTTTTGAATAGTTTTAGATGTGTTCACTAAACATCTAACAATTAGTACCACAATGCATACGGATTGTGAATGATATTGTCTTAGTGAGAAATTCGAGGGAGAAATTAAATGAAAATTTAGAATTATGGAACAAGCTTTAGAAGCAGATGAATTCTATATAAGTCGAAGTAAGATGGAGTATAAGGAGTGTAAGCTTAGCAAGAGCTGAACAAACACTATTGTAGAGGTAAAGATTGGGGATAATATCAGACCATAAGTCAATAAATTTATATATCTTAGGTCAATCATATAAAACGATGGAGAAATTGATGGAGATGTGAACCATAGAATTCAAGCAATTAGATGAAATGGCATAGTGTTTCATATGTTATTTGTGATAAAAAATACACTCCTCAAACTTAAGGGGAAGCTTTACCACGTGATTATACGATATGCAATGTTATATTGAACTGGAGATATTGTGCGATAAACTATCAACAAAAGAATAGGTAGTTTGGACATGTGTGGAGGGAATCAGTAGAAGCTTTGTTAGAAGAGTAGATCGAATGTAAGCTAGTTCAATTCTTAGAGGAAGAGAAATATCAAGAAAAAATACAAGGAAAATGATAAATTAATACTTAGATATCAATATTTTGTTTATAAATATATTTATGATAGAGCCTTATAGCATTATTCTATTCATGTAGCAGATCTCCTATAATTGAATAAAAGCTTGGTGTTGTTGTTGTCAATTAGAAGTTGAGATGAACCATTACAAATTTTGAGAGTATTCTATTTTAAAAACATAACCGACCAACATGATTTTTGAGGGACCGATCTTTTTAAAAATCACTTACAAGAGTCACCTAATTTCATTCTAAAACTCACTGGTAAGTCATGTTGGGTCAACATACTTTTGAGCAACATAACCATAATTTATAACAATGACTATACTGTGGCACACCTTTTCTTTCTTTTCTTTCTCTTCAATCAACCAAGAAAAATATATCATATTTTCTTCCCTCCCTATCATTTTCACCCACCCAAACATGAATGATTAATTTTTCTAAAAAGTTAAATTATTAAAATAATTTAATTATTCCAATATAGTTCTTCAAGCATTTCAAAGCTTAATACCAAAGTACAAGTAACAACCTTGTCCTGATCCAAATTAGGAGACACAGGTCGGCGTCATAGCAAATACCAGAGGTCCAAAACAACCCCAACCCCACCCATTCCTTTCTTGAAGATGGAACTGGAAATGCATCACTTTCTGTCACTTTGAAATTTTGCAACCTCTTTAAAAAAAATTGGGTCATCAAAGCAAGGCTGTGAAAGAATGCAACCCCACAAGAAATCATTCAAAGTAATATATGGTCCTTGGGAAGTCCCTATATAAGGGTATTTTTCTTTCTGGCTCCATCCCTTGCTACACAACTTTCTTTCGGTGACTATAATGTGCCCACAAGTCCAGCAGCCTACAAATCTGCTTGTACCTTAAAAGGGGTATTTGATGCCATACACACAGCACCATTACAAATTCATGGTTTGGTGCCATAGGTGGTGGACCCTTCTGTGTACAATATTTTCTTGATTAAAGTTACCACCAGACTCGGCTTCTAAGTTAACAAAGTTTGTATGTTACCCTTTGCAATTTTATTATCTGCACTTGGCCCATTACATGTGAGACTTGCCAGTGGTATTGAGTGAAGGCCCACAGGATTCCGATGGAGAAAGGGCAAGGGAAGTGGGCAATGGTTTCTCAAATTGGAATAGAGATATCTCTCTCAAATTCTCCCACACGCCGTTAAGATTGTGACAATAACAAAAATAAATATCTAAAGATTGTGATTTTAACTTATTTTTAATAAAATAATTTTTTAAATTTGATAAAATCACATTATGTTCCTTTGTAATCTAGTATTGAACACTCCAATGTTTGAGATGTTGAGTTGTCTTACCTAATAAACAGTATGGGTACTAATATATTAATTATTTGGATATGGGTACTAATATATTAATTATTTGGATATGGGTACTAATATATTAATTATTTGGATATGGGTACTAATATATTAATTATTTGGATATGGGTACTAATATATCATTTATTTGGATATGTAATTCTTGTCAATTTTTATATGGTTATTACAATATTCAACACAATTATGATAGATAATTTTGACAAACAGTACATATAAATATTTCAGATTGGAAAAGTAATGCAGTAGTGTTAGTAGATGTTCACAATAAACAATTGCTCAACTAGAATCCACTGATTCATTGTAAAATTGCAGTGTCTTGGCTAGGAAGGGAGGAACAACAATCATGATCATAAAGAAAGCTTTGGGTATTGATGAGACAAGTGAAGCTACTCCAGTATCAAACATGCAAAATTTACAAATCATAAGCAAAGTTGAAATTATAGGTTCTTTTGCCGACAACCTTAATAGAATAAATCTCAATTTACTAACAATGTTACGCTCAATCTACTTTGTTTTATGGCTTTTCTATTCACATATTTGTTGAAGTACTATAATGCATATTTAATCATATTTGTTTGAAGTGGGTTTGAAGAGGAAACTATTGTAGAAGTCGCCAGATTCGAGCAAGTGAAAATGGTGGGCTAGAAACAAGACCAAATTTCACTACGTAAATATAAAGTAAAAAGTAATGAGGGTGTTGCAATTAATACGTTGATGAAAAAGACAATATAAAACAAATGTATTAAACATAAAGTAAAGGTAATATATTTAAAATGTTAAAAATACGAATAAATAAAAAGGATGCTACAATCTTGCCTAAGGCCTGAGCTAATTAAGTTAGCCATGTGAAAATAACATAACTCTAATAAAAATATGATGAAATGAAATATATTACAATATATGGAATATCTACATTTCAGTGTTATAAAGCTCTACTCGAATTGATCGGTCCAACCGATTTAACCATGAATTGGACATCTAACCAGTCTGAATCTCTCATCTAATTGGTTTTGTAAAAAATCAGGTTGACTCAGTTAGTTTAAACTTAAAATTTGTGATTCAGATGGTCGGACCGGTTAGACCGGCCGAGTCAATCAAAAAATAACAATGTCGTTTTTAGGTGAAAAATCAATTACTTTTAACTAGTTATGTTTGCCATTTGTAGCATACGTTATAGCAAAATCTTCATTGTTTAATTAAATTTTAAATTTTTTATATGCTTTTGTTGTAGTTAAAGGATATTTTATATGTTATTTGATGATGTTTTCAACTTATTTGTGTCATTTCGTAGTAGTAAAATCTTCTTTATTGATTGTTTAATTAAATATGCTAATGTTTTTAAATTTTGAGTATACAATTATTAAATATTGTTATATAGTATTATGAATTTTTTAGTATTTTTAATGTAAATCGAGTTAACCAATCCAACCAATAACTCATTGGCCTAGTGACCTGACCGAATCATTGACCGATCTAAGTTTAATAACACTGCTACATATACAACATAACAAACCTTAGATAAAACCATTAAAAATATGATAATTTTTCAACATATTTGATTTATTTTACCATAATACTTATTTTTTAACTGAGACTATCCACTTATCCAATAAATAAGAAATATTATTTTACTCATCAATTTGATAACCAATATTAATAACCATGATTGAAATAAAGCAAAAAAGCAGCAAAGAGGTGCCCCAAATTTATTATCACTATAACAATGGAGAAAACACCCACACTCGATGGTCCCAACTATAGGGGCTAAAATTTGCACATTTACTTAGTGGATAATCACAACATAATCTACACCTTAATTGGCGTGCTAATCCTTATTCAAGCATCACTTAGTTGATGCAAATGTGGGAAAGGATCTCATATCCTCATTCAAATATCACTTTATGTCACAAGCTAGTTAGAAAGTTACATTCAACTAAAAATAAAAATTATAAAAAAAAAAAATATTTAAATAATATTTTATAAAGTTTGATTTGATAGAAATATAAGGACTAAAAAGTTATGGAATAAAGGATCTTTATTGGCAATTGTGTAACTTTTTTCTTTCTCGGGTGGCCTGGGTGGGGGACAGATGAGACTTCTAATGCCACCCTGACCCCAAATCTATTGAGTCAACAACCATAATCCTGTCCATAAAGAGGCATTGAAATCAACTGGAATAGTAAAAGACAACAATGCATAATTTTCAGATAGGCCTAAGTCTAACTCTTCACAACCATTTAAATCCCATAACACTAGTTTTTTCAATCAAATGATTTTCATATTTAATCATTCAGCTTTGGGCCTACTTGCTCATTTCCTTATGCACATGAATAGAGAGATCTTACTTAGGTAATTAAATGTGAATGATTTGAAATCCTCTACCCAAATTTCCATCTAATCCTCCCACTTATATAGTAAAAATATGAATTTAAAATGAATTACTACTATATTAAGTAATTGTACAAGTGTAATTTACATATACCAACTTTGCCTTTACTAAATCCAAATTTTTAAAAAATGTTTTTCATGTTTCGTTAATGGAGAAAGTTCTATAAGGTATGACTTGAACAATTTTCTATAATGTATCATGTCATTCATACATGCGGTAATAAGAAAGGAAAATACATTCAATTGAGCAATTGTTACACTTCCTCATCTTTAAAACAATTCCAAATGAAATACATTCAAGACAATATAACGGACATGAGATTTTGTTAATATAGCCGAATCACATGAAATGAATTGGGGAAAAGTTTCAGCAGGGTTCTCAACACAGATTTGATGAAACATGCAACAACAAAATTCTAGCATAACGCAGATGCTTCAAAATGCATATATTCTATATAAACCAATAATGTGAAACTACAATTGTACATCAAACTCAAAGATACCCAGTATCAAATTTAAATGGTTAAACCGTTCGGTCGGACTGGATGATTTTATAGATAATTATTATTTTTATTTATAAATATATAATTATACATAAATGCTAAAAAATTATAATTAATATTTATTTATAATTATATTGAAGTAATATCTCTTATTTTTTGGACCGGAGTAAAACAAAACATTAGAGTAATGAAATTTTTATTCACAAGATTCACTCCGGTTTAACTGGGTTTAGCATGGTCGGACTGAAATTTTTTCCCTCATTCAATTAAGATTTAAGACTGCAAACCGAAACTATTTTTAAGTCTGGTCACTGATTGAACCAGTCAGATCGCCCAATCTGTACCTATTGTCACAATATTGATATAAACAGTGCCTTCAAAATGCAGATGCATGGTTGAGATCTATTTTTAATAGCACCATCTTTCTCCCATCTTTTTCATATTATTTTTTTGTGTTTTTTACATAATCATCTTTACTCCGTTTTCAAATCATTTTAAAATGAATTATCATAATCATTTAATCTCTTTCTTTGATTTTGCAATAAAAATGACTTCAAATTAAGGATTGATAACTTATTGTTTGTGAGAATGTTTTTAATAATTTCTTGTACATAGGTGAAGATTCTATGGAAATACTAAATAGGAATGCAGGTTCACACACAAGACTGCTAACACACTTTTAATAAAGAAAGTATAAAACTTTTTTTAAATATATTGAAGACATTCAGTAAGTGTTTCTCTTTTTATATTATGTTTACTTAATATGAGAAAGGTTTTGTTGCATTGAACAAAACTTTCAAAGGATAACTTTTGTCCCTACAATAAACTACGTCATATATGCACACCCTAAAAAAATGTATAAACTTCCCTTATATTTAATAATTTTTGCACCATGGTTATATAAAATTGCATCTATGTCAATTCATTTTTCATATTCTAGTATTTTCAATCATCAATACAACTTGAACCCTCTACCACTCAGTCCTCAATCCATCATTGGGCGGTATACATTCACCTACGCAAACCTCACCCGTGATAGCAGTGGGTTGCACTTTTTATATAGCAAAACTTACTACAGTATTAGAGTATAGATAGAGAACATCCACATCCTAGAAAGTTAATAATAGCCAAAACCTGGAATAATGCAATTATTCCTCACAGAGCAAAGATTGGCATTATATACAGTCAATTGCAATTTGCAAGATTAGATTTCAGACAAACAGTGAGAATGAGATGAATCTGAAAGAACTGTTAGGGTTCTTAACACACAGCGGAATAAACACGGATCTATTTGTGTTTAAAATTATATATAATCAAAAACTGCATATAAAATGTGTACCAGGTTGTAATTCCTGAATCTTTAAATTTGATCTTCAAAATTATGAAGACTCTACATGTGTATCCACACAGAGACCAATATTTGTCATCAACTCTTTGAACCAATGGAAGAGAAAAATAGAACACTCTAAAATTAAGAATTTATTACTCACAAAATACTTTTGTATGTATGTATAGCAAATAATAAAGAGAAAAGATTGAAAAATGTTAACACAATTGTTTCTTTTGTTACTTTGCAGTACACTCAAGGAAAATCATTTTTCCTTTCTTTATTACATTGCTTGTTTTTGACACAGGCGAGAGAAAGTAAAGTAAGTTTTTCACATAGCTAGTGGGAATTAGAAACACACATACACTTGGAGCAAAAAACCAACTTTTTACTTCTTTAGCCATATGAATTGTTTCATCTCGGTTATCTGGGCATCCTAACCAACTGAGATGGTCTCATGTTCAACTGAGTGAAGACCGATCAAAGAACGTATCCAAAAGTCATCCCCTTCCTGACCGAATGTCCCAGGGCGGGTCCAGAATGACTCCCCATCTAACACGCCACCAACAGCGTACTGTCACACCCTACCTCACAACTCCACCTACTTCCTGCTAACACGACAAGGACAAACTATAATATGACTACCACGCCTGCCACAAGCTACAATTTAACTATGTACAGAGTACGGTTTTGCCAAAGCCACCTGGCATGGGAAAAGTAGCTTCCTACAAGTCTGAATGGTCGGCTATGCCGACGGTACTCTTCATAGCCACGTCATCCACCTCAACCACTATAAAGCGGGCCCTCCCCCATCATGAAGTATTACATTGTCTGTCATTATCATTCATACTTGCTATCTCTATTTCTTTGTCTTATTTATTGCTCCCGAGCATTACCTCTACAGTCTTAATGACTTGATCGTCGAAGAACCTTACACCAGCGGGTTCAAGTCAACTCTATCCAGATTCCTGAAGAGCTCCACCCTGTATACCAAATAAGCACTACCCGGACCTCCAGTCTGACCAAACTTGTTCACTAAAACAACATTCACACCATCTGTGGCTTACCTACATCATGGTGACCACCAGAAACAAAGCAAACCTTACCAGTCACATAGAACCAACACCTAACAACATGCCTCCTAACCACCATACACCCTCCATCAACCCATCATCCCAAGTGAAACCATCCCAACAAGCTAGTCGTAGCCACCACACTACTCCAGAACAACCTCCGGTCACCACCCAACAACTCTTGCAAATCATGGAAAGGCACAAGAAGATAATCCAGCAACAGACTAATCTGTTGGAGGAACTCCGCCAATCCAACAAGGAATCCAGTTATCGACCCTCACGACCAGTCACCCAAGTACGCACCATTGAACCATCCGCTGAATCCCACCCAATCCGCAACCCACCCATGCAAAAAAAAAAACCACAAACAACTCTCACCTCTCCGACCACAACATCTGCACGGCTAAGCATCCCTTCACCGACGATATTATGCCTTACCCCCAACCAAAATATTTGGCCCACTCGGCCAAGATCAACTAGTATGATGGCACCTCCGACCCTCAAGATCAAATCAACGCTTTCGAGGCCTCTATGCTCTTCCATGGTGCAACAGATCCTATCATGTGTCGGGCCTTCCTGCTAACTTTAAAGCGCTCTTCCCTCTAGTGGTTCACTCGGCTAGCACCAAGCAGCACAGATCAATGGTCCACCTTGGCCAACATATTCAACATCCGCTTCACAGCTAGCAAAGAACAGCCAAGGTCATCCTACACCTTGTCTGAGATTCGGCAAAGTTCGCATGAGTCTATCTGTGCATATTTAAACAGATTCAGTACTAAGGCCATGAAAGTCCAAACTTTAAGCTCGAAGGTGGTCGTCCATGTGTTGGTCATGGGTCTTAAGGATGGTCTTTTCAGAACCGAGCTAGCCAAGTATATTGATCTCACTATGAAAGACCTCCGCTCCAAGGCCCAACATCAATACCCTTCCCTAACAGAAGAACTTAGGATTTTCTCCTCCAACTTAGAGAAGGTCGGAAGGTCGAGAATATCCATTTGGGGTGAGCGACTAGCCCCTTCCCCTTAGTGGTTGATTTGTGACTCACAAACCCAACTACGCGGACCTTGGCTTCAGCAGGACCCCCCTACTCCAAAGAATGCTCAGAAGTCGATTTCTAGTCAGGTTGACCAATGGTTGGACTAGAGGAAGAACAGGAGTAGACCGAGCATCCCCACTTACCACCTGCTGAGTAGAAGGGGACTCCAACCTCTGGCCAGAAGCTGGAAGATCCATTGGAGGTGAGGAAGTCCAGGCGTGCTTGCTCCCCGGCGTGCTCCTCGCATACACCCCATCTCACCCCCTCCTAAGTGTCTTGGTCAACAGGTAAGTCCAGCCAAGATTGCCAGCTGAAAAACAAAACAAAAGTTAGTACGTAATGGATAAACACTCAGGCATGCAAAGACAACCCGACTAGCCTAATTATGAGCTGCACAAGGGTCGCGTCCCATTTCGGCATGAATGAACAATATACATTCGCACCCTTTGCCAACCAATGCAAAATCTCCTTGGCTTCCTCCATTGTCTGACTAGTTAAACTTCCGTTAGTGGTCAGAAATCTCTTCGCGGGCTTCTGGTGAAACTGCCTATTCCAGGCGAATGGGAACCACTTCCTCCCATCTGATTCGTAAGCCCATGAGTGGTCGACCATCCCTTCGACCTCCACTCGGTAGAAGCCCCTCTTCCAATTCTTTACCGAATGGTCAAAGGGGGCGAACAAGGCTCACTTGTTCCTCGCTGGAAGTCACACCCACTCATGGTGGCCTTCCTTCTTCTCATCCGAGTTAGTGTTGTGAGTAACGTGGAAGATCTAGAAGAAGAGGTTAACGGATCAAGGGTGCTCGTTGACTCTGCACCTGATGACGAAGGTTCGGATAAAACTCCACGCATTTGGGTGCAGTTAGGAAGGGCAACCTAGAGGTGACCAATAACGGCCATGCTCTTGTCAATGAAAGAAAGTCGTAATTCGAGCATCTGTAGTAAATGTCGTATAGATAGAAATCATAACAAACTCCCTCCTCGGCCTAGAGATCCTGGCAGACCATCTCGTCGACCTGGGGGGACTTCAATACAACCGCACCCGACGGACTCTCTAGAATATTCATTTTGGGCTGATCCTTAGCTGGGAAGGAACTACTTAGCCCTAGGACCTTTTGATCTACCCACCAATACCAACCTCTAGTTCTATCCATACTAGGAGGAATGACCCGCAAATCCAATTTCGCTGCAAACATTCTCACCATGAAGGACCTGCGACCAAACAAAATGTCAGATTCTCAACTAGAATCGCTACTCACATCCGACAGTCGCCATTCTCTCTCTCTGACCGACCACCAAGGTTTGGACTGAAACTACGTCAGATATCGTAATAACCATCGATCATTCAACAGTGCAATTTTGAATGACGCTGTTGAAAATGTGGCGGAAGAAGATCAACAATGTATAATAAAACAGGCGCTGTCAATTTGTTCAACTTCAACAACATATTCTTGACAAATCGATGTTGAACATCAGTAACGTTAGCGCTGACTTGAATGATTTATGTTTAACAAGACATTTGATAGAAAACATTGTTAATGTTAATATATGCAACATCGCAAAATTAAGGAAGTATTGTTGAAGATGACATAGTAATCGCGCTTGCCTAATTATGCGTTGTTGATGTTTTACAACTTTTTAAACGTCCGATATATTAATGGTGGCAGTTATACGTCTCTTTGTTTGTTGAAATATTAATGGTTGAGTGGTTATGTGTTTCTTGGTTGTTGAAATATTAATGGTTGCGTGGTTTTGCGTCTCTTTGTTTGTAGAAATATTAATGGTTGCTCATCTATAAATATTGTGGTTCACTCAATGTTCTATTTCATCTGTAAGAGTATGTGTTTTACAAGAGCATGTTCATGAAGATAGGAGGAAGAAAACACAAAGTAGTAAAAAAAAAAGAGCTATACTACAGAGAGTGAAAAAGAGAAAAAGGACCCAAATTTGTATAGAGGAGTCGAGGAAAAAATTGTGTTTCTATTTCAGAATCATGTCAAAGAGGTCTTTAACAACTTATGATTTTACAAAAGGATCCAGATTTCAGAAGGAAAGTGACTGTTATACAAGATTTGCGTTAAATGAAGATTTAATTTGTAAATTAATTAGTTCATTGAGCTCTTTCAATTTTTTCAGTTCATTGAAATCTTTTAATTTTCAAAACGGGCCCATATTTCAGAAGGAAAGTGATTGTTATACAAGATTTGCGTGAGATGAAGATTTTTGTAGAGGAGTTGAGGAAAAAATTATTTCCTTCATTGAAATCATGTCAACTTTTGATTTGGAAAAATGACCTAGATTTTGAAAGGAAATAAAAGGAAAAAAATATTTCCTTCATTGAATTCTTTTTCATTGTATTCTTTATTTGCCAAAGAATTTAGTTCATTATATTCGCATGTACCAAATCATTTAGTTCATTATAATGTATTTTGCATCTCTGAATGAATAATAAAACAATTATTTTGGATGTTAATTTCTATTTTTTGTTAATTATTTGGATCATTATTTTCTTTAATACTTTTGTTGTTCCTTTTCAATAAACACAATAAACAAATTAACAATACTTAATAAATACAAAAACAAATTAACAAAATGTAATGTTTAATATTTTTCCAGTTTCGTATTAATAAACACAATTATATAGTAATCTATTCCATGACAACTTTATCTTAATTAATGTTAATTCATGTTGTATAAATATTTTCCAGTTATGTAAAATGTTAATTTAACAGTGCATAACTACGAACGCGCTGTTAATTTGGAAAATGAGTTCAGTTTAACAACACATAATTATGATTGCAGTGCCATTTAGATTCTATTCAATGCATAATTAATATAGTACTGTCAATTAGAATCTATTCAACAACGCTACATCTCGGTAGTGTTGTTGATGTGTTAATGAAAATAAGTAGTAAACAACTGAATATACAACAACAACGCAATCCTTAATATGCACCGTTGAAGATGTCAATACAACAACGCCACTTTTAATATGTGTTGTTGAAGATATATTAATGAAATTAAGTAGTAAACAGTTGGATACACAACTACAACGCAATCCTTAATATGTGTTGTTGAAGATGTCAATACAACAATGCTACTTTTAGTATGCGCTGTTGAAGATGTCTATTCAATAGTGCTACGATTAATATGCGTTGTTAAATTGGTAATACAATTTAAATATCTAAAACATGAATCATTTCCTCTACACTCTAAAACTTAATCGAAAAGAAATCCTCATACTCTTAGCCAACCCTCATACTCTCATAAACCCTTATACTCTCATAAACCGAAAAAAACTTCATAAATGACTTCCCAAAGTGGCGATCATGTTTCTCACAATGGTGACGAAGCTACACCAACTCCACAAGACAAGCAAATCGTTGCTAAAAAACGACCTCCATTAAGAATGACTTGCAAGAAGAATGTCATTATGTGAAGATAATAGTTCAATGGAACTCTAAAGGCCAACCATTAAACTTGAAGGGTGGCAGCACATTGGTAAGCTACATTGGTGTTGTTGTTAGGCAGAATATGAAGCTAACATTCAACAAATGGAGTGATGTAGGGAATATCGTGAATGAGCATAATTGGAATGAAATAACAGTAAGTTTATTTTTCAATTTTTGTGTTTTCATGCAATGTACGTATATGCGTTATGTTTTCATACAATGTACATATATGCAAGTGCTTTCATGCAATATATAATGTATATGTGTTTTTATTTCAGTTAACTTTTCATGTTGGTGAGAAGCATAAGGATTATATCCTTAAATTGGCTGACAAGGTTCTCCGACAATTCCGAACTTATGCCAGAAAATTACTCATAGATGCTGATGGCAATGTCAACCTAAAACCTCCAACTAAATATGCAAATATCATTGATGAAGAGGATTGGAAGACTTTTGTCACCCTACGCACACAAGGCGTGTCTTTCTTGGTAAAATCATATTCTTTGTATTGACTTTTGTATATATACTTTTGTACATGATTGTTGATATTAATGTTGTTTATTGTTTCAGAAATTAAGTAATGAAAACCACAATAGGGCATCCAAGCCTTTATATCCATACCGAGCTTCTCGAGCGGGGTATAGAGGAATCGAGGAAAAAGGCTAAAGGCTTGGATGCCCTCTTGTGGTGTTCATTTTTTCCTTTTATTTCCTTTTAATTTATTCTTTGTATATTATTTATTATGTTTTGTATACATATATATCTAATTACATTATTATTGGTTATGATTTGTTAGTAGGAGAACAAAATCGATACACCTATGACTCCACAAGGAGAAGAACTTGATGTTCTATGGCTGGATGCCTGTAAGAAGAAGGGTGACACAATTTCAAGAAGCGGCAAAACGTGTTGTATGCGCTCCTTTTTTAATTATAATTAATTTCCATACTTTATTTATCAAAATGTTGCCCTAAAAGAATAAAAGGCAAACCTGATAGTCGCATAATACTTGACAAGGCACTAGAACTGCCTATCTATGCTGGCCATATCCGAGGTACAGGATTTGGGGTTAGCCAACAAACATTTGTACCTCATCCAAATCGTGCAACCAAAGCCCAAATGAGCCATGTTGAAAATCAACTAGTGGCCTCATGCAACGGTTCAATGAATTTGAGCAAACAATGAAGGCGAACGAAGTCGAGTGGCAACGATTAGCTAGTAATACTGGCACTGTTCCTTCAATCGCCAATGAAAGTTGCACACCTGCACCTTACAACATCCCCATTCTAATTCCCATTCCCGAGGTAATTTAGTTAACTTATTTTAATTTAGTCGTTAACTAATTATATGTTTTAACTTACGTACATGGAATCAGTTCTTGCAAACTTTTTCTGGATACCCCAACTAGCAGAGTAGTGGGTGTTGGGAAAGTGCACAAGTCGGTCGATGCTATGCTGCATAATGCACGTATCAAACACCATCATGTGAAGGTCTCGATTGACATTGCAATAGATTGATAATGCTTTGCTGCCAATTCCTCTCGATGATGATATCTTCACAATTGGAGGGGCTATAGGCACTTTTGTGGCTTGGCCAGTAGACATTGTTCAAGTAATTCCTCCTAAGGTATGATTTTTCACTTTATGTTTTTCACCTTATGCTCACTCATATTATATATATATATTGATCTATAATTGATATGTTTTTTATTGAATATTTTAGGAAAATGTACATTCCACCCCTAGTAGCACCCAAAAGTCTAAGCCATCTTCGGGGGATGTAAGCTCAAAGCCATCTACTGGGGATGTGAGCTCCAAGAAGACTACCAACTACTGTACTCAGCTGTTGGAGCATGTACAGAAGTTGGGAGATGATATAATAATTATATCAATTCCCAAGGAATTCTTCGGGGATAATATTGATGAATACGTTGGCATTAATGAAGTCCATGATGTATATAAACGTGATTTTATAGGTGCAACTGCTGTATGTATATATATGATATAGATTATGTTTTCTTAACTTCTCACTTTTTCATGGCATTGTGTTATAATTAACTAACATTTTGTTATATATATTAGGTACTTGTATGAAAATTTTATTGAGGTAAATAAGGAAAATGTGATGTTCATATCCCCACACCTTACCGCTTTGGTGTCGAGTGACAAAAATGAGATTGGGGAAAAAACAGAACGAATTACAGATAATCTCCTCCATCATAAAGAAGATGCAGATTTATTTCTTGCACTTTTTAATATCGGGTGAGCATTTTTAATTGTCTTTTATATTATTTCCTTAGTATGTTTGTTGTGTTTAACATTTCCTAACCATGTACATATGTTTTGTTAGGCATCATTGGGTTTTGGTTGCCATCAATCGGGTCAATGAAGAAATATACTACTTTGACTCATTGACACATGGTGATATAAACAACTAGTTGATCAATACCAAAATTAAGTGGACTTGTAAGTGGACTGCTCATTTAAACTTTTAGTTAGACTTTCACTTTCCTAGTTGTTTAGTAATTAAGTACATTTTCAATTGTTTAGTTCGGTGAGAGTTTAAAAAAGCTGTAATAGTGCTAGAAACAAGATACCAAATCCCAAAATTAAGTGGACTTGTATAAAGGTATTTGCACAAATCATTTCAAACAATTATATGTGTAATGGTCAACTAATGTTATACTTATATGTTTACTTCATTTTAATTGTAGATCTCGTGCCAAACAAACCAGGTAGAATGCGGCTATTACGTGCTGAAATTCATGAAGGAGATCATTCAACAATGGCCAACTAATGCATTCAAGAATGATGGTAAATCATATACAGACGATGAAGTCAACTAGATAAGAGAACAATGGTCAAACTTTGTACTTATTTTTGTTGACAAATCATAGCTACATGTATAGTACATTAGTTTTGCACAAATTGTAGCTTAGGGAATTCAATGTAATGTATATGATTTGGTCTATGTAATATATATGTTTATGTAAACATTGCAATGTAATTAATGTTCAATATATAAATTCAGTTGTGTGCATATATTCATTTGTTGTTATGTTCTGTTTCTGTATGAATTCAGATTATTTTCTACTATGTGCGTAACTGTGTAGAATTAGGAGTAATGGTCTTCGACATCGCTTTTTTGTGAATGTGCTATCGTTATAGCCATACAACATCGTTTTTTTAACAACGCGCTATTGATTACGTTGCATTCAACAACGCATTCACCAAAAAGCATTGTTGATTACATTGCATTCAACAACGTATTCACCAAAAAGTGTTGTTGAATATATCTCTCATTTATTCTCTTTTAGCTATACAACAACGTATTCAGTAAGAAGCACTGTCGATATGATCAATAAAACTATTTTCTCTACACTTAATCGCTTAACACAGTGCTTAATCGATTAATTGTTTAAATGTTATTTATTTCCATTATTAATTGTTCTATATATTTAATTAATTGTCATTAATCGAATGTCATAATGTAATTACCAATTTGAATTTCATTAAAAAAATGATTTAGTAAAAAAATTATTATATCTTCCATAACGTTTCATTATGGTTGCGCTGTTGATTAGATATCATTGACAACGCCATCTTCACTATGCGTTGTTGATTATGTATCATTGACAACACCATCGTCATTATGCACCATTGAGGATACTATCAGACCCTAAAAAGTTAAAATGTTCCCGCATTCTCACACATTCATCAGCAATCCCAACACTCATTTACTCAACAACGAAACACATTTACTCTCAAAATTGACCTCGAAAATCATTCAACCTTAAAATCATTCACTCATTCAACACCAAAGATCATTCACTCATTTTGCACAAAAATCATTCAACATCGATTTCGAAAATCTTTCACTCGTTTAACCTCAAAATCATCATTCACACATTCAACACCGAATTGAAAGTGAGTTTTCATATAGTTATTTGTCTTTTTAATTACATTATATTTAGCTAGTATTGATTTATAAATATTTTCCTTATAAATGAGTGAAAGTGATTTCACTCATTTAGCTTGTATTGAGTTGGAGTTTCCGAGTTCCGACTCATTTAGCTTACGTTATGAGTTAGGGTTCCAATCATAGTAATGCATTTGCTCTGCTTGGTGAGCTTAATTCCAAGCTTTAAGGATTTATGCTCACTATATTTTTTTCTTAATAGAAAATGGATCGAAAATGGAAGAGTGCCAATCGATTGACAAATGAGTATGAAGAAGGAGTGAAATCATTTGTTAGGTTTGCAATAGAGTAAGCTAGAAACCTAATAGAATTGTATGTCCTTGCTTAAGATGTTGTTACTCAAACCGAATTACTCCAAATGAGTTAAACCTTCATTTAGTGTGTCATGGTATTGATCAAAGTTACACATGTTGGACAAGACATGGTGAGACAAGAGACGTTATGGATTGTGATGATGAGTTGAGATGCATATGAAGGACAACTACACAAATTCATATGAAGACGATCATTTCGAGGAAATGGCAAACATTGTCGAAGAGGATCTTCAAGATCATCCTGAGATGTTTCAGCGGTTGATAAGTGATGCTGGGAAACCATTATATGATGGTTGTACTAAATTCGCAAGATTGGATATAGTGTCAAGGTTGTATAAGTTGAAATCTGTTAATGGATGGACTGATAAGAGTTTAACCGACTTGCTTACCCGTTTGAAGGATATGTTGCCGAAGATAATGTGTTCCCTTCTTGAACCTATGATGCAAAACAAATGTTACGCTCCATAGGCATGGACTACACTAAGATACATGCTTGTGAAAATGATTGCATCTTATTTTTTAATGAGTATGCTTCATTAAAGTTTTGTCCTAAATATAATG
>NW_017721413.1:0-48802 GCF_001865875.1 Lupinus angustifolius | reverse complement strand
TGCAAAGAAGTTGACATGGCATGATGAAGAAATGATTAAAGATGGCAAGCTTCGACATCCTGCAGATTTTCCTCAATGGATAAAAATTGATCACAACTATCCTAGTTTTGGTCAAGAATCAAGAAATCTATGCCTTGCATTGTCAATGAATGGAATTAACCCACATAGTATTCAAAGTTGCTCCCATAGTACATGTCCAGTGATGTTGGTGATATACAACCTACAACCTACCTCCTTCTCTATGCATGAAGCGCAAATATGAGATGTTATCTATGTTAATTTCTAGACCTAAACAACCAGGAAATGACATAGACATATATTTGGCTCCTTTAATTGAAGACTTGAAGCAAATGTGGGAGACATGCATAAATGTATATGATGCGTATAGAGAAGAAAGCTTCAACTTGAGGGCTTTGTTGTTCGGCACAATTAGTGATTTCCCTACATATGGTAATTTGTTTGGATATAGTACAAAAGGACATTTTGCATGTCCTGTATGTGAAGACAAGACTCATTCAATGAGGTTGGAAAAGTATAAGAAGAATCTCTTCCTTGGCCATCGTAGATTTTTGTCTTCAGATCATCACTATAGACGACGGAGAAAAGCATTTGATGGAAACAATGAAGAAGGTCGTGCTCCTTTGCCATTGACAGGAGACCAATTATTTTAAAACCTAAAGGGTTTGAATACTAACTTTGGTAAACCTTTTGCAAAAGAAATTGTCACAAATGGGTGGAAGAAAAGGTCAATCTTCTTTGAATTGCCATATTGGAGTTCATTATATGTAAGACATTTCCTCGGTGTTATGGATATTGAAAAAAATGTATTTCAAATTCTCCATGGTACCTTACTCAATGTCCCTGGTAAGACCAAAGATGGCTTGAATGCAAGGTTGGACTTGGTTAGTATGGGTATAAGAAAGGAATTGGGGCCAATAATGAAGGAAAAACTTACATTTCTACCTCCAACAGCTTATACTTTGTCAAGGAAGGAGAAAATGGAATTTTGCAAATTTATTCATGGTGTTAAAGTTCCAAAAGGGTACTCTACCAACATTCATTCAGAACCTCGTATCAATAAAAGACCTCAAGTTAAAAGGTGTTAAGTCTCATGATTGTCATGTACTTATGGAGCATTTCTTGCCTATTGGAATATGATCAATTCTACCTAAAAGTTCAAGGAACCATAACTAGGTTATGCTTATTCTTCAAGGCAATTTGTAGCAAAGTGTTTGACCCCGAGAAATTACCTGCATTGCAAAGACAAATTATTTTGACTTTGTGTGAGCTTGAAATGTATTTTTCACCTTCTTTTTTTGACATAATGGTTCATCTAAGCATTCTTCTTATTCGAGAGACACAAGTATGTGGCCTTTCCTATATGAGATGGATGTACCCCTTTGAGCGTTATATGAAGAAATTAAAAGGGTATGTGAAGAACCGATCAAGACTAGAGGGTTGTATTGTCGAGCGATATGTTGTTGAAGAAGCTCTTGATTTTGTACCGGATACCTTACCGATGGTGATTTCATGGGAATTCCAATGCCTCGATATGCAAAAAAAAAACATTTAGTGAAGGTATTACTGGGAATAAAATATTGACTATAACAAGAACCGAATTGGAGCAAGCGCACTTATATGTTTTACATAATGCCGACGAGGTTGAGCCATATGTTGAAATACACAAGGAGATGCTAAGGTAGTGTTACCCAAGTAAGAATCAAAATTTGATTTCCAAAGAGTATAATCGGTGTTTCATTAAGTGGCTAAAAAATCACATTGATGAGGAGTTGAATATAAAATGCACATTCGGTTTCCGAAAGATTGAAATGGTTAGCCAATGGTCTAAGCCTTCATGTCTTATCCTACACTGGTTACCTAATTAACAGGTTCACATTTTATAAGAAAAAAGAAGATGATCAAAGTAAAATACAAAATAGTGGTGTGACTCTTGTTGTTCGAACTTTACACATGCCAAGTGCAAAAGATAGAAACCCAATATATGCGAACATGTGATACTTTGAAGTGATTGAACACATATGGGAATTAGATTACATAATATTTCGGATACCAGTTTTTTATTGTATGTGGGTTGATAACAACAATGACTTCTGAGTTGATGAGTTAGGGTTCATGCAAGTGGATCTTAATAGGTCAGGATATAAAGATGTTCTATTTATTCTAGCATCACAAGCTCAACAAGTATTCTATGTTAGTGACCCGGCTAATATGAAATGGTCCATTATTCTTTTAACTAACAAAATAATCGTCAATAATATTGATGACCAAGAATATGAAGATCTTGATGAAGATGATCCTTTTTTTGGGACATATTAGTCGCGTGAGAGTGGACCAACTACGAATGATGATTTATATACAAGAGATGATCACGATGAAGGGCATTGGGTAAATCAGTATGCTCCTCCAAACAAGGATTACCCTACAAGACAAAAACAATCAAAGAAAAGGAAAAAGTAGATGTAAGTAGTCTTTGTATAATTATAGTTTGATTTTGATTATTTGTTATTGTATAATATTGTTTCTTTGTAATTTGTGTCATTTTTTTATATGTAATTATGTACTCTGTCAAAACATAATTGGCTTGATATTCATTATTTGTATTTTGTATTGTATTGATGTTTAATAAAACAAACTTCTGGCCTGTATTAATGTGTTTGTGTTGTTCAGAATGTATAAATGTCTCTGCTATTGAGAATGTTTGTTCTTCTAATAAATATATATACACATGTATTAATTTATACAAATCTCAGCGAATTCTAGGGGAAACCCTGGCATGCGCTGTTGTTAAGGATAACTACAACATCGCTTTTTATAGAAAGCGCTATTGTAGATTATTAATACAACAACGTTATGCGTGTGATGCGCTGTTGTATTAAGGTGTTGTTTGTGAAAATTTATGAATAATATAATAGCGATTTTCTGTTATTGCGCTATTAAATATATGAACTTTAACAACTCAACAATAAGCACTGTTAATAAGACCTATAAAATGCGATGTTTATGTAAGACTACATGACAACGCTTTGTGGATTATGCACTATTGTAATGATGCACTATATGACATCGCTTTATGGACGATGCACTGTTGTATTGATGCACTATATGACAATGCTTTTTGTGTGTTGCGTTGTGGTATATAGTCAATACAACAACGTTTTTAAAGCGCTGTTAATGATGACCATATACTACTACGGTCAAACAGAAAGCGTCCGAAAGCGCTATTATACATCTAAAATAAGTGCTGTTGAGCGGCAACTCTGGCATAGTGTGAGAGATCACTTGACCTCCTCTCGAAGCCCAACCTCATACGCCGATGAAGTCAGGGAAGGATAGTGAAGATAGGGGGAGGTTGAGACAAGATCTCCAAGCTACCCAAGCTAGGCTCGTGCTCGGAAGAAAAATACATTATCAAAGAAAAAGAACAAGGGAAGGAGAAGAAGTTACCTAAGATGAATTTTGAAAGACAACAAAGTAAACATGATAACAGAAGAATTCCGAATGCAAAAGTAAAAAACATTAAGAAAGAACACTTGTCTATTTATAGATGAAGCAAGGGCAGGGCCACCCCGAGGGCCCAATTTAAAATTCATCCTACATGTTAAAAAAGACACTCAAGTGTGATCTAACGATGACTCGAGATCCAAGACGAAAAAATGACAAGAAATGAACTAACGAGCTACACTCAAGTACTCTATGCTGCGAAACAGTCTGATAACCAAAAAAGACATCATGACGACCAACCACGTGTCACACTACCTATAAGTCTAACGACACCTTACCAATTCACCTAAAAGTCTACTAGTGTGTTCGTCAACCGAGTATACTACTAGACTTGGGACAATTCTGCCATCCCGGTTATCTGGATGTCCAAACTGGTCAGGATGGTCGCATACTCAACCAAGCACAAAACACGTACAACCGATCAAAGAGCATCTCATGGCCAACCATGATGCTCTACATGGCCGACCATGCGTTCTATGTTAGTCAAGCAGCCTTATTCCTTGGCTGACTAAGAACCGCGTATTGTCAGACAAAGAGCTTAACCACAAGTCTTACAGTTCCCCAGACATGATGGGAAACTTCTTGGACCACAACACTCATTCAACCCTGTCACGCCGCCTGCAAATCCCACTTACCCTCCTACTACACGACAAGGACAGACTGCAATATGGTTGCTAGACTTGCCACAAGCGACAAGTCAACTATGCACAGAGTACGGTCCTACCAAAGCTGCCTAACATGGGAAAGGCAGCCCCCGATAGGTCAGAATGGTCGGCTATGCCAACAGCACTCTCCAGAGCCACGTCATCCACCTTAACCACTATAAATAGGGGTCTCCCCCATCCATAAGTAACACATTGATTATCATTATCTTTCATATTTGCTATTTTTATTTCTCTATCTCATTTATTCCTCCCGAGTATTACCTCTGTAGTCTTACTGACTTGATCGTTGTAGAATATTTTCAGGTACCTCCACCGGCGGGTCCAAGTCAACTCTATCCAGATTCCTGAGGAGCTCCACCCCGGATATCAAATGAAGCATTACCCATATGTCTAGTCCGACCAAACGCGTTCACTCAACTCAACATCAATACCCCTCAAGGCGCAACCATGTCCCTATTTGACGGTGATCAAATAATCATCCCAAGGAGTGGACCATGTCCCCTTGGTCAAAAACTCAACATCAATACCCCTTAAGGCGCAAACCATGTACCCTTCGATGATGGTCAAATAATCATCCCAAGGAGCGGACTATGCCCCCCTTGGTCGACAACTCAACAAAAATACCCCTCAAGGCGCGGACCATGTCCCCCTTCGACGGCCGGTAAATAATCATCCCAAGGAACGGACCATGTCGTCCTTTGACGACTGTTAAATAATCATCCCAAAGAATGGACCATGTCCCCCTTGGTCGGCAACTCAACATTAATACCACTCAAGACGCGGACCATGTCCCTTTTTGACGATGGTCAAATAATCAACCCAAGGAGTGGACCATGTCCCCCTTGGTCGACATCTCAACATCAATACCCCTCAAGGTGCAAACCATATCCCCCTTCGAAAACAATCACATAATCATCACAAGGAGCGGACCATGTCCTCCTTGGTCGACAACTCGATATCAATATCCTCAAGTCACAGACCATGTCCCACTTACCGGGAGTTCAAAGATCAATGCCCATAGAGGCACGAACTAGGTCCCCCCCTTTATGGCAGCCGAATGGTCACCCAAGACAAGAATGTTGTTCTCCTCACTCAGATTCACATTTAGGCCACTCAACTCGACCAAACTCAGACATGACATGAAGCATCACTACATTTGTGCAAACTCAGATAACTATTTCTACTACTTCATTTACCGATCAAATTTAACATAACTACCTTTCACTATTGCCTTATTTGTACTCAAATTATGTGGGATTTCACCAACAAAGACTACTATATTTACAATTCGTGCTATTAATATTTCAGATTAGCTTAATCCTACTCGTTTGCCAAGTTAACTCCTTACTAAAAAAACAAGTGGGAGAAGGCTTGCTTACTCTAACCATCATAACTCTATGTATGAAAGCCGAGCAAACTTACTTTCACCGACAAAATTATTAACTAGTTTATTATAGAAATCATTTTCGATCAAGAATGTCTAACAAATCCCGAATTATTAATTGTAGTTAGATAACTCCCTACAATACATAAAAATAAAGAAAGACAACTATATGAAAAGGACAAATTCATTGATATGAAAAAGGGTTACAAATCCTACAACTAATTATAGGGCACTCTGGCCTCACCCCTCCCCGAAACTGGCAGCTTGGTGATAGAACCATCCTTCTCCAACAACAATTCATCATCCTTGACATATGCCTTGATGCATGTCCAAGACCAATCCTCGCCCAGATCACTAGACCAACCTAGGCGAAGGCATTGTCCCATGCAAGGAACGCAACCTCTGCCATCAAGCGCGAGATTGAATCCCGCTAAACCTTTAGCCCGTCCCTCTCCAACTTGAAGGAGGCCACTTCTGCAGTCAACCAAGCAACCTCATCTTGAACTTGAGTATGAGAGTCCTGAGCTGCATGCCCCTCCTTATCTTGACAACTTCAGCTAGTCACCGAGCTGAATAATCTCACATTTGGCCTCCTTGAAGTGTGCCTGCAGGCTGGCCATTTTACTATAGGAACCGACTAATTCTCGTTGGGCCTATATAGCAGCTTAGTGAGCATATTCATACCGATTGGTCAAACTAGAAAGCTCCTAGTTGACAGCCATTAGCTGGTATTCCAAACCTTCCACATCGGCCTCATGGGTCCCATTCACCATCCTCAGCTCTCTAGAGTGACGCTTCTCGAAGAACTGAAGAGCCTCTCCTTCTATACACTCGGCTAGCGAGGCTTCGCCCTCAAGGTATTTGGCGATGGATGATGCCGTGACGGAAGACGCTTAAACCTGCCTCATCATGCCGCAAATAGATGACGCGTCGAATACGACTGATAAGTGCCAAAAATACCAAATTTTCATACACTTTTCATGGCACTCATCCGTGGATAAATTGAGAAAATCAACTTAATTCAACACTTTTTTGGATAAAAAAATCACAATCTTGTATGTATGCTTTGTGTATTTCTTTGTATTATATTTTTGTAGGATTTTTGATGAAAAATAGAAGAATTAATCAAATGAAAATAAAATGCTTAAAAGAGGCCAAAATTATCCACACATGACATTCTTAAGCTTGACATGGAAAGCTATGTGCTTAGCCTTAAGCATGACTCAACAAGACTTGGCCTATGTGAAAAATTATGGAGTCAACTTGAAGCTGCTCACTAAGCAGCTTAGCTTCGACCAAGCCCACACCTAACTGACCTGGACCCAACCTGGCATGGTCAAGACCCAACCTGGTACGGTCAGAACACAAGCCTAACACAAGCCAACCTGCTCAAGCAGACAACTTAGTAGAGCACCTGGACCGCCCAACTTGGAACCATACACATGGCCAGATCAGCAAGCACAAGGCTGCATCACCATTAGCACGGTCAAAGCTGCTCAAGCAGGCAGCTGAGCGGTGCCACATAAGCGCCTGACGGTGATCACCCAGCATATTGGTTAAGTTGACTTAGCCGTTAATATCATGCATGACCTCACTCCAAGTAGTCTCCATAGGCTTTTCAGAGGTAGTTCACAATAGCTGGGCCAGTAGCTCACAACTAGCTTGAGTGAGTAAGCCTCAAGCAGGTGACTAAGCTGCTTGGCCATGACGAAACCCATGCTGAAGGATTTAGTCAGCAGCTTGGCGAAGGCAGAGAGTAGCTTGGCGGTGGCAGAGAGCAGCTTGGCGGTGGCAGAGAGCAGCTTGGCGGTGGGTAGAAATTCCTATAAATAGGAGGGCACCTCAAAGGCAAAATACATTCATTCCACATTCATAAATTCACATTCTCACATTCACTCCCACATTCATACACTTGAACCGAAGTCTTCTCTTCTTCTTTTCCTTGTAGTTTTCATGGAGAATTTTCACTCCAAAGTAGTTTAGGTAAGTGTAGTTTGTAGTTTTTTATTTATTAATTCAAGAGGAGAAAGGAGATGGAAAATGAGATGCAAAAACATAATGTTGTAATCTCATTTGGGACCAAAAGCATCTCATCCATGGATAGATGGCTCATGCTCCTACAAATTGACTTGGATTATGGTGTAGTTTCTTCTCTTTAATTTTTCATCTTTTGAAATCAATGCATTCAAGGTATTAATCTTTGGTTAAGTTTTGATTCTTTATGAAGTTCTTAATACGGTGTTAGCTTGATCACCTAAAACTTGATTTAAAGATCCAAAAATGCTTCTTCTTAAAATGTTGACAAGTGAACTAAAAAGTATAACCGACACCTTAGTTCACTTGCCATATCAAGCATCTATTTTATGCAACTTATGTTCAAGGCTATATAAAGTTAATAGAGCGTGAAGTAGGGTGTGACAACCTGCTCCAACGAGTGGCACTTAACTATTATTTAGTGTATTTCATAAGGTTTGAAAATCATCTTATCATTCTAGGACACTAGATGAAGGATTTAGAAATGATATATAGAATTAACCAAAAGTATAACACATATGTTATAATGTTTTCAAAATTAATTAAGTAGAGAAATAATTCCATATTTCCAACCAATTTTCTCCTCAAGAATTTGTTCATAATAGTTTTTTATGTTTAGTTACTTGTGAATATTTCATAAACAAAATCAAACAAAAAGATGTTTAAATATTATTAGTAATATAACATGTTTATAATAATATCCTATTAGACAATTTCTTGTGGTTGGACATAACCCTATACTATACTACAATTGAATCTTGAAAGAGATGCAAACGTAAAATATTAAAGTGTTAACTTATAAATTTTATTTGTTGACAAAGGAAGAAACCTTGAATCAAAGTGCAATTTAATTCATAAGTTGTATATTTTTTAAAAGGAAAGTTACACAATTATAATGAGTGAATTAACTACTAACTTTTATTTCAGTCATTTACATTTCCACAACTAACATTTATTTTATGTCATTTAAATTCCGCAACTAATTATTTATTGCTTTATTTATTCTTTATACCAACCCTTCGAAAGAAGTGGTATGGTTAACTTCTAACTTTATTCTTTTGTCATTTTATTATTCTTTGATACTAACCTTTCATACGAAATGGTATGGTTAATTTAATAAAATGAGATCGACCTTTATGATATGGTTAAAAGGAACCCGGAAATGGAGTAAATAAATAAAGTCACTAACTAATTAAATATCACTCATTATCACTTATATTAATTTTTTAAATTCATACCATTAAACTGGCGTTGGAATTTATTCCAACAAAGCCTAGATGATGAGCAAAGAATTAACCAGTCATTAAATAAAACAATCATAAACTTGATGCCAAAATAAAGCAAGCAGAAAAACTCTTTCAACAACGATCTTTACCTCTCCAGTCACGAGATTCATCTCGATCGCTTGCGGGACGAAGTATCATGCCAAAGGCCGACCCTTAGCACTTGGAGCCTTCCCTTTTCCCATTGTGTGGTGGATGGCACGAGGAGGGACAATCATGTGTGGTTCCGCAGGCGCGTCCTACACGGGTTCAAGATTCATAGTAGGAACAATAGCTATTGGAACCGCTTGGACCAACCCACTCTGGTCGGTTGGAAGAGGAGGAAGAGGTGGAAGCCCTGCTCCATGACGAGAAGGTGGAGGTGAACTCCTCCTAGATTGACTGGAATGAGGATCTGTGACCCCGCTCGTGCTCATTTCCCCAAAACTTATTGTCAGATGATCGGGCTCAATAGTAGGTTCTTATCCAGACGATCGGCCATAGTAGCTACAAAAAGAAGAAAGATAAGTACGTAGCCAAAAATTTAAAAGTACAAGCACAAGATTCAATACCTACCAACCCGATGTTGAAAAGCCTGGTCACTCTTGGACAAGTCAAAATAAGATACACAGAGCCATTGTCAACCCATCCCAACATTATCTGGGCCGCCTCAATCTTCGGGCCTTCAAGGCCCCCAAAGGTGTAACTAAACCTCTTGGTCAACGTTTGATGGAGGCTACCATTCTAAGAGAACTAAATGTGACACTTTCCCTTGGAACCGTACGCCCACTGATGGGATGCTCCTGGAATTTCAACCCGGTAGAACCCCACTTTCCAATTTTTGGCAAAAGAATCGAAGGAGTGGAACAAAGTGTGCTTGTTCTTCGGCTGAAGGCAAGTACACCCGTGGCTGCCGATCTTCTCTTCATTCGGGTTAGTGCTATTGGTCACTGGAACATCCATAAGAACATGTGTGAAGTGCCAATTGTGTACAACTCCCAAGAACTTAGTGTGTAGTCATGATGCAAATTGTGTACAACTCCCAAGAACTTAGTTTAATTTTGTCTTTTTTAAGAACTTGCATGTGTTTATGTCAATTGCATAAAATGAAGCATGGTAAAGAGGAGAAAAAAGAGAAGTTTGAGGTTTTTAAACACTGCACCCCTCGCTTGAGCCACGACCTCTCCCAAGAAGGAATAATGGACGAGGGACTGTCGCTCAAGTGACAAATGAAGCATAAAAGGGCCCGATTCACTGCCTAGCCCTCACCCAAGCGAGGTGTTCATGGTTGAAGATGGCCAGCTCTCACGCTCAAGCGAGAATCTCTAGCTTGAGCGAGAGACGATAAGTCTGGGACATATATAGGCGATTACGAAAAGCAAAGGGGGTGATTTAACGATTTTCCAAGCTTTTCCACACGATTTTTAGAGAGAGAAACACTGGAGAGGAAGAGAGAAGTCATGGGAACAACTTTAGATCCAAAATTTCTTGCATTTCTCATGATACGAGTGTTGTAATGGCAAGGATGAGTGACTAGTTCTTCAGTGTTGGGATTGAAAATGTAATCTTCTAACTTCTATACTCCTGGATTCAATTCTTTAATGTATTCAGTTTTTTTGATTTTGAGAAGTATATCCTGCGCTTAATGCTTGAGTTTACTTTGCTACTGAATTCTTGATCTCGGATCCAAGTTTAAATAGGAAGTTGAACTTGGTATCGAAACTGGATTATCTTCCTTGCTACATCATTGCTCTAGGAATGGACAATGATGTATGAATTGCTTTTATATTAAACTTAATGCTATATAATTGGTTAAATATCCAAGGAATTGGTATTTGAGTAATTATCTAAGGATTTTGTACTCAAGGAATTGATACAAATGATTCGAAGAAAATGTGCATCAAAATCTATAACTTCACAAGTTATACGGAATTGAATCTAAGGATTGCAAAGGGAAAGAAAGATGAACTTCAATCCCAACTCATTTAATTTCATAGTTTAACTTTTACATTTTAACAACTATATTCAAAAACCAAATGAATATTGAAATCCCATGTCTTGTAGATACATACTCGATCTACTTCTTTAGGAATTAGTATAAATCCATTTTGCTCTATGAGGACGATATCTAGGTATTTACCGGATTTTGTTACTTGTGATACGGTTCACTTGCCGTACCAAAAATACCAACAAGTTTCTGGCGCCACTACCGGGGAGCAATGAGCGATTTATATTAGTTCTATAATGAGTTTATTGAGTATTGTAATAACTATTTTTTTAGTATAATTAACCTTTGTTCTAACCCTTGTTGTTGTCTCTTTATTTATGCTTTTGCAAGGTAATGCTACTGAAGAACAATTATAGTTTAATCCATAAATTGAGAAGTCTTCCAAGAGTAACCGAAAGAAGGCAAAGGAGAAGAGGAAGTAGGGTAATCAGGAACACAATGTAGCTCTGAACAATCAACAATTTCAGAGCCTCAATTAGAAAAAATGGAGAATGAAATGCTGCCACTGGGAATAATAAGAGGCCTAATCTTCCAAGGAGGATGTTAGGTGACTATGCTATGTACCAAGATCCGTGACACAATTCAAGCATTTTCATTCCACATACCGAAAGGTCAGTGGAGATCAAACCCGCATATCTGAATTTGGTCAGTGCTCACCAGATTATGGGAAAGATTATGAAGATCTGTCTGCTCATCTAGATAATTTTTATGAGTTGGTAGCCACAATGGGTTACAATGACAATAAGTGGGAAGTTACATATATGATGCTCTTTCCATTTTCTCTCCTTGGTGAAGCTAGGGAATGACTTAAATCTCACTCTAACCAAAGCTTAACCAACTAGAGTGATTTGGAATCCAAGTTTCTAACAAGATTCTTCCCACCAGCTAGATATGTGCATGCCCAGTTTGAGATCTCAACATTTAGACAAGGTACGGAAGATGCATTCTATGAGGCTTGGGAACATTTAGACCATGGATTCGAAGATGTGGACCAACTGAGTATATTTTGCAATGGTTTGAAACTTGAGACAAAGATTATACTAGATGTCACAGCAGGTGGCACCATGATGGTTGTTGATGTTGTGCAAGCCCCTAGGATTATAACTACTTTATCTTCAACAAATAGGCAAGTTTAACACAATAGGAGCATAGTACAGAAAAGCAGGGTGTTAGATTTGAACACTTCTGATGTTATTTTGGCTCAGAATAAGATTCTAACACAACAGATTGAGGCACTCACTGAAATGATGTCAAAGCTACCTCAACGGCTAAATGTGGTACAAACTCCTTCGGTTCATCAACAAGTGTTACGTTATGAATTCTATGAAGGTGATCATGCAAATAGTCATTGTTCTATGCCTAGAAAAAATCAAGAGGAAGATGTTTAATATGTGAATAATCAGCCTCGTCTGGAAACTACCCCAACAACTCTTCATACAACAATCAATTCTCGCAGGGTTGGAGGGGAAATCTGAACCAGAATTATGGTTGGAGACAAGAAGCAAGACCATCTACTAGGCAACCACCGTTTCCACCATCATATCAATAAGGCCCACACCCAACATATTCAAAGTTCATGAAGGATTTATTGAGAAAGAAAAGGAAGTTTTCAGAAGAATCAGTGACACTAGAAGCTGGGAAGACTAAAGGTCCAGGCAGCTTTACAATATCGGTCACTATATGTGAGCAATCTGTGGAGAAGGCACTACTTGATTTGGGTGCTAGTATTACTCTGATGCCCCTGTCCATATTAAAAAGGATTGGGGATCTAGAGATAAAGCCTACCAGAATGACTCTACAACTTGCTAGCAGATCAGTGAGGTACTCATATAGAGTTGCTGAAGATGTTTTGGTCAATGTGGATAAATTGGTGTTCCCTGTGGATTTCTTGATAATGGATATTGAATAGGATATTGAAGTTCCTTTAATTTTGGGCAGACCCTTCATGAAGATTGCTCCAGTGATCATTGATGTGGATAATGGTAAATTGAAAGTGAGGGTACAAGATCAGGAAGTGAACTTTAATGTATTTGAGGCAATGCAGCATCCAAAGAACAAGCAACACTTCTTTAGAGTGGATGTCATTGAGGAATTGTACATGCTTGATGACATTCACCTGAGTAGAAGTAGTCCATTAGAAAAGGCTTTGAGAGGAGAATTTGAAGGAAGCAATACAAAGTAGAAAAAGATGATTGAGATATGTATGGCAAATTTGGATGCATTCCGAGAGGTGGAGCTGAAACTACTCCCTTCACATTAAAAATATGTGTTTTTGGAAGACGGAGGAAAGAAACTAGTCATAATCACCAACACATTATTATCTGCAGAAGAAAAACAATTGATTGATATGCTGAAGAAAAATGTAAGGGCAATAGGTTGGACACTGTCTGATTGCATGGAATAAGTCCTTCCTACTGTATGCATAAAAATTAATATGGATCAAGATTCTAGACCAGTAGCTCAACCTAATAGACGTCTTAATCTGACAATGAAGGAAGTTGTGAAAAAAAGTGATGAAACTATTGGATGCGGGGATGATTTATCCCATAACTTATAACACATGGGTGAGTCTGGTTCATGTGGTCCTGAAGAAGGGATGAATTATTGTGGTAAAAATGGGAAAACTGAGTTGATTCCTACCAAAGCAGTCACATGTTGGCGGATGTGCATTGACTATAGAAAATTGAACTAGGCCACCCAGAAGGATCATTTTCCTCTGTCATTCATGGATCAAATGATTGAAAGGTTGGATGGACAAGCATTCTACTTCTTTTTGGATGGGTATTTAGGATACGATCAGATTACTATGGATCCAGATGATCAAGAAAAGACAACTTTCACATGTCCTTTTGGCATCTTCGTATACATGAAGATGCCATTCGGATTGTGCAATGCACCAACCACATTCCAAAGGTGCATGATAGCTATCTTTTATGATCTGGCGGAGCGTTGTATTGAAGTATTCATGGATGACTTCTCAGTCTTTGTGTCGTCATTTGAGGGCTGTTTAACAAACTTGGACATCATGTTGAGGCGATGTGTGGAAAAAAATATGGTTTTGAATTGGGAGAATTGTCACTTCATGGTGACTGAGGGAGTGGTCCTAGGGCGCAAGATCTCTTTTTGGGCTATTGAAGTTAACAAAGCAAAAATTAAGGTTATCAAGGAGCTCCCGCCACTACTCAATGTTAAGGAAATCAGAAGTTTCCTTGGTCATGCAGGTTTTTATAGACATTTCATTAAGACTTTTCAAAAATTGCAAAACCACTCAGTAATCTACTTAACAAAGATATTGTTTTTCAATTTGATGCTGAGTGTGCAAAAGCTTTTTGAAACTCTAAAAAAACTCATTTATGCTCCTATCATAGTAGCTTCCGACTGACACTTAGACTTTGAACTAATGTGTCATTCTAGTGATTATACCGTTGAGGCGGTACTCGGACAAAGAAAATCTAAGGTTTTACACACCATACATTATGCTAGCAAGGTACTAAATGAGGAACAAATCAACTATGTCACAACAGAGAAAGAATTGCTAGCAATTGTATATGCCTTGGAAAAGTTAAGATCCTACTTGATTGGATCCAAAGCCATAATTTTCATTGATCATGCTGCTTTTAAATATTTGCTAACCAAATCGGATTCCAAACCGAGATTGTTGTGATGGGTGTTATTATTGCAGGAATTTGACTTGGTGATCAAAGACAAGAAATGAAACGAGAATTCTATGGCAGATCACCTATCAAGGTTGGTCAATGAAGAGGTGACAGAGAGAGAAGTTGAAGTGGTGGAGGAGTTTCCAAATGAGAAGCTTCTCATGATTCAAGAAAAGCCATGGTTTGCTTATATGGCCAATTTTAAAGTTGCAGGGGTAATTCCCGAAGAATTGAACTATTATCAAAAGAAAAAGTTCTTGAGATATTCTCGTTAGTACATTTGGGACGACCCTCATCTTTTTAAGATTGCCTTTGGTTTAGTTCTTCTATTGGCTAATTTTAAGGATTGTGTTGCTTTGTACTCTTGAGACATATTTTCTCTTTGCTTTTATTGGATTGTAATAGTTACTATCCACTCTTGCTGAACTTTTATCACTTGATATGCATGACCTGAATCGGTATTGGTTTTTCTTAAATTGTTATATCATATGCATATCTATGTCATATATAGTATGAATGTATGTTTAATGGTACTTGACCATGATTGGTTATCTGCATCCATACTGTTTGATTAAGCCTACTATTTACATGCTATTATATTAATGCTTGATCATTCCATGCTCAACTAGTTATTGTATAACCTTTCATGCCATTAAATTTGTTCATTTACTATATTATGTCCATTTAATCGATTAAGTGTTTGTCAAAAAGTGCATTATTTCAAGCTTCCTTCAACTGGTTAATTAGTTAAATTCCCAAAATTAATTGATTGATTACAGTTTTGATATCATTACATAATTCTTCTTACTTTTGACTAGATTGATTAGTTTATCTTTTTGATAATATCAAAAGGGAGAGAAATGTTGCTTTATTGTTTGATGTGTTTTCAGGTTGTAAATAGTATTCCGTTTTCGAGTAATGCGCTTTAACTTTGAAATTAAAATCATGCATGCTATAACCATCATCAAGATATGCATCAAAACAAGATTTTGTGTGGAGTTTATCATCATCAAAAAGGGGGAGATGGATAGTGCAAAGTGTCAAGTATAGCACTATTAGATTGCCTATGGTTTGTTGAAGATAATGATTTAGTGAAAGCTTGATGTTGACTCAACAAATCAACATGTCCTGGACTCAAGGGTCAATTTTAGAATTCTTAGATGTGTGCTTAGATATTGAGTCTAGGTTAGGTAAACCTAGATGCAATTCTCACAAGCCTTAAAAATAATTACTTCGATTACATGAGACATGCCATCTAGATTATTATGTGTTCATGCATTAATCATACATGATACTTGTGCATCTTAGGCATAATATATTGGTAAAACATGTATAGTTGATAAGCATAACATATAGGTTGTTTACCATTTAATCATTTAGTTGAAAAATGTGCCAGTTAGTCGATTAAGAGAGGTGTTAATCGATTAACGTGATTACAGTTTTAACAGATAATTGAAAATCCGAAAACAATTATTCCCAACAGCCCGTTAATCGTTTAAAAGGGCACTTAATTGATTAACTGGGTCTCAAAAAGTTTTTCTATATAAACTGTGTTTTTAGATCATACATCATACATCATATCATTCATTTTTAGAATTGCTAGTTGCATATTTTTCGTGCTTACTTGTGTCATATATGTAGAATGAAATGCATTGTGAGATAGTGATAGATAGTACCATGCTTAGGCTTTAATTGTCATCCCATTGCATGTGGTTTAATATGTTAAACATTTCTATCTTTTATTGCATGATTCTTGCATTTCTTTAAGAGAAATTTTAGGGTAGAAATTCTGTGTTTCTGAGTTTTAATTATAATATTTTGAGCAACATTATGCTTTATAATACTCTGTTTTTGTACAGTTTTTGTTTAAGAGAATTTGTCTCTTGGTGTCTTACCACCTAAGAAATTCAGTGAGTCTTCACCAAGACTTAGAGGTCTTGAGTTTAGAACGAGTTCTTTGCTGGGGCTAGATCGTAAGAAAGGTTTTCTTAGGTGATTAGGATAATCAAACCAAGAAATTGGATTCTTGGATTCAAGAAGGGAGTGTCGAAGTGTTTGTATTGGAAGTTTGCATGTAACAATACATTCTATTCCATATTAGTGAAGAAAATATCCTGAGATCAGAAGGGCATGCCTGGATGTAGTTTGAAAGTGGACCCACAAATGAACCAAGATAAAATTCCTTGTTGCAGGATTTTTCTATCCATAATCTCTTTACATTTCAAGTCGTATTATTGCATGATATTAGGTGATATTTTGGATATTGTTAATTTGCTATATCTAGTTTAATTTTGTACAAAAATATATACTTTATCTGTTCTTGAATATCGATGAGTGGCTGTGCAATAAGCCATTCTGCAACTTGGTGTTTTTTTGTGAGTTAACCGATTAAGACAAAGTGTTAATCGATTAACTAGGGCTTTTTCTAGAATAGGGCTTCAATGTGAAAAGCGGTAATAGGTAACCACGACCCCCCCCCTTCTAGGTGTGTTTTGTCCACTGATACCTAACAAGTGGTATCAGAGCTAGTACGACGTGCTAGCTCAACCACATACGCGTGATCCTAAAGAGAAAACAAAGGGGTTCCACCAATCCTTTGGCGGTGATGGTGCATCCTTAACCACCCTCCCGCATTTAGTGGCGAAGGATTTGCCTATTGGAAAGTCCAGATGAAAATATTCATTGAAGCCATTGACTCAGATATTTGGGAATCCATAGTCAACGGGCCTTTAATCCCAATGCGTCTAGTGGACGATGAACCGAAAGAAAAGCTCAAGAGTTTATGGCCCGATAATGAACGTAAAAAGATTCAATACAACCTATATGCTAAAAACATCATCACATCGGTCCTATCATATGATGAATTCTTTCGGGTTTCGCAGTGTCAAAGTGCCATGGAAATGTGGGACACTTTACAAGTGACTCACGAAGGCACTAGCAAAGTCAAGCGTGCCAAGATGATTGCCCTGACACATGAGTATGAGTTGTTTCGTATGTTGCCGAGTGAATCTATCGGTGACATGCAAAAGCAATTCACACACATAGTATACCATTTAGTTGCTCTAGATAATTTTTTTACCAAAAGAGAACTAACTAATAAATTTTTACATCGTCTTGATAGGAGATGGCAACCTAAAGTTACAGCTATCATGGAATCCTAGGATCTTGACTCCATGCCTTTGGCAACATTATTTGGAAAGCTTCAAGAGCACGAGATGGAACTTGGGCACTTGACGATGTATGAGGAATCAGTCCGCAAGAAGAAAGGCATATATCTTAAAGCAACAACGTCTCAACCTACTGAAGAGAAAGAAGATGCTAAGTCTGATTCAGATATTGATGATGAAACGTTGAGCCTTCTCGTATGAAAATTCGGGAAATTCTTAAAGAAAGGAGGCTTTAAATGTTTTCAGAAGAAAGAAGCGTGAGTAACTAGAAAAGGCAAAGGTAAGAAAGAGCGCTTCACTTGCCACGAATGTGGTAAGCTAGGACACATGAGATTTCAGTGTCCTACTTACCTCAAGAAAGTTAATTCGGAAAAGAGCACTCCTCAAGACTTCAAGTCAAAAAATCCCTACATTGTCTGGAACGTACTAGAGGAGGATACAACATCAAGCACCTCTGATGAAGAAAAGTCCGCCAAGCTATGCCTAATGACCAGAACAAATGAATTTTGCGACTCAAATTCAAAGGAGGTAAATAATGAGGTATGCTCTGACACCTCATCTTCTTCTTCTTCTGATGATTCACCTCCTTATGATGATTTATATAATGCTTACGTCGAATTGCATGAAGAATGAGTAAAGAATTAGATGAGCTAAAACTCGAGAATGAAACCTTAGATATAATATTTTCCTGTAATACATGTGATTGCTCAAATGATAAAGTATGTCAATCAACAGTCTGTGAGTCTTGCGATACTTTGAAAAATGAGAATTTGAAACTTAATGAAAATTTTGCAAAACTCATAGAGAGTGAAAATCAATTAGACACTATGCTTAGTCAAACTAGAAATGTTGGTGACAATACTAGATTAGGATATATTCCCCCTATGCGTAGGACGCGACCATATAGGAAACCTGTAACTCGACCTAATAAAAGTTTGATAATAAGAAAGTTCCTACATGTTCTATTGTGGCATACATGGCCACACTTCCTACTCTTGCTATATTAGAAAGTATGGTATATCTAGTGGTGTATATGCTTGGATGAAAAAGGGAGATAACTCTCTGGTTACTAACATAAAAGGATCCAATATAGATTGGGTACCTGAAAAAGGCAAGTGATCTATTTTGCAGGTATGTCTACGAGCACACGGGCACCATAGATATCTTAATAGTGGATGCTCGAGGCATATGACGGGTGATAGATTGAAATTCCTAGATCTATCATTGAAAGATACTTGTCACCAGGACAATTGGCAACTCAACTCTAGTAGTGATCGAGAATATACTATCGTTGAAGGTCTGGAGCAAAATCTACCAAGTATCAGCCAACTCTGTGGCAAAGGTAATTGTGTATCTTTTGACACTGAGTGTTGCATAATTCGTGACAATTTATCAAATAAGGTCAAATTTGTCGGATATCGTATTAATAACATCTATATGGTTAACCTATAAGATGTCACGACACTATTTTCAAAATGTTTTATATCTAAAGAAGATGACATCTGGCTTTGGCATAGGCGTGTCGCTCATATTCATGTAAAACATCTAGATAAACTGTCTAGAAATAATTTGGTTGAGGGTCTACCAAAACTTGATTTTAAAACTCATGAAACTTGTGATAATTGTCAAAAATGTAAACAAGTTAAAAACTCTTTTGGTAAAAAAAATGTAATATCCACAATAAGACCTCTAGAGCTTCTCCATATGGACTTGTTTGGACCTTTGGTGGTAGTTTCTATGCTTTAGTAATTGTTGATGATTTCTCTAGATTCACATGGACACTATTTTTATGTTCTAAGAGTGATGCATTCAAATATTTCATAAACCTTGCCAAACAAATTCAAAACCAGTTTAATCTTAAAATAGTATTCATTCGATCCGATCATGGTGGCGAGTTTGAAAACCACCAGTTTGATAAATTTTGTAATAAATATGGTATCATGCATCAGTTCTCGGCTCCTTGTACCCCTCAACAAAATGGAGTTATTGAGAGGAAGAATCAAGTTCTAGATGAGCTTGCTAGAACCATGTTGAACGAAAGCAAGGTTCCTAAGTACTTCTAGGCTGATCCAGTGCATACTGCTTGCTACGTGATAAATTGTATACTCTTGAGGCCTACTTTTTTGAAAACTCGTTATGAACTTTTAAAAGGCCGAAAACCTAATATTACTCATTTTCATGCTTTCGGATGAAAATGTTTTATTTTAAATAATGGAAAAAGAGCGTTAGGAAAATTTGACTCAAAAGCGGATGAGGTAATATTTTTAGGATATTCATTACATAGTAAAGCTTATCGAGTGTTTAATAAATATTCCATGCAAGTAGAAGAGTTTGTACATGTTCATTTTGACGAATCTTTTCCAAAAGAGAAGAGAAAGGTATTTTTCTGATGATGTTGCGGGTGCTTTAGAAGTAGCATACTCTAAGGACATGGACTAGGACAAAGAAGAAGAAGCGGAGCACACTGTCCAAGATGAGCATCAGGACTTGCCGATCGCGTGGAAGACCAAGAAAGATCATCTACTTGACAAAGTTATAGGTGATATCTCTACGGGGGTGGTAACCCGTAGTTCTTTACGTAATTTTTGTAACTTTGTTGCTTTCGTATCTCAAATCTAGCCAAAGACCATCGATGAGGCCATTGAGGATGTGCATTGGGGTATAGCTATGCAAGAAGAGCTAAACCAGTTCGAGCATAATAATGCATGGGACTTGATCCCTGAGCCAAAAGAACATCAAGTGATGATATAATTTTCGGATCTACTAACGACATTCTTTATAGAGAACTGTTTGAGATGATGTAGGGAGAATTTGAGATGTCGATGATGAGTGAGCTGGCTTTCTTCCTTGGGTACAAATCCAACAAATGGAAAGTGGCATCTTCTTTCATCAATCAAAGTACTGCAAGGAGTTACTCAAAAAGTTTGACATGGAAAAATGTAAAGAAGCTTCTACACCTATGGTGTCTACTTGCTATCTAGGCAAAGATGAAAAGGGAAAAGCTATTAAGGTGACCAAGTATCGAGGGATAATCGACTCTTTATTATATTTCACTTCGAGCCACGCCGATATTATGTTTAGTGTTTGCATGTGTGCTAGATTTCAAGCATTACCTAAAGATTCACATTATAGTGTTGTTAAACGTATCATGATATATTTAAAAGGAACAATAAAAATGGGATTATGGTATCCTAGAGATGCCTCATTATCCAGGGTAGGGTATTCCAATTCCGATTTTGCTGGATGTAAGTTGGATCGGAAGAGCACCAGAGGGACTTGTCACTTACTATGCAATTCCTTAGTTGCATGGCATAGAAAAAAACAAGCGTGTGTTGCCTTGTCCACCGCCGAAGCGGAATACATTGTCGTCGGTGTGTATTGCGCTCAAATCCTATGGATGAAGCAGCAACTTCACGACTTTGGTCTTAATCTAGAAAAGATCCCTATTAAATGTGATAATACAAGTGCCATAAACCTATCCAAGAATCTCATTTTGCATTCCAGAACCAAGCATCTAGAAATTAGACATCACTTCTTGCATGATCATGTTCAAAAAGGCGATTGTGTGCTTGAATTTGTTGAAACTACTAAGCAATTAGCTGATATTTTCACCAAGCCAATCTCACGAGATACTTTCTATGTTCTTCGAAGAGAACTTGGAATCCTTGATGAAAAATATCTTGATTAAATCGTCGAACACTTTATTATGTGCTTCACATGTTAAATGTCTAATATGCTTCAAAATGAATTCTTGTTTAATGCATTCTATTCCTAATATGATTCATGATCTAGTATAACAAGCTCTATATGTATGCGTGTTTGCTTAAAATTGCTTGATATATGTTAGAAATATTTGCATGCTTCTATAACTCAAAAACCTACTTGATTCTACAAATAGGATGACTGTTAATCGATTAACCATGAGTATTAATCGATTAGAATGAGTTCCAGTAACCAACACTTTATTTTTCCCAAAATTTAATCGATTAACGCCCCATCTTAATCAATTGCCTGGGCTTATTTTTCTGAAAATCTAGAATTTTAACTATGATTAATCGATTAAGTACAACTCTTAATTGATTAACGGCAATAGATAAAGTAGAAACAACAGTGTTTTTGACACTTTTTCAAATCTTCTCTATCCCCTTTTCTCTCTAAATCTCATAGGCAACAACACAATCTAAATTCTTAGCTTAAACGAAGATTAAACCTCACCCTCTACCCATATTGCACTTCATTTCACCCCAATTTCTCTCAAATTTTCCAAGAAAGTCATTTCCCCAATTCCACACCCTAAGTTTAGGTTCCTCCTACACCTTTCAATTCTCTCGGTTTTGCTATCAAAAATGGAAAGATGTCATTCAAAAAGGATTAAGACAACTACTCAACGTACATGAAGGACTCATATCGCTTCATCTTCGAATCCAAGTGTGAGGCAGGACTGTGGAGACCCCTACTACTCTCTCATTTTGCAGGAGACTCGGTTGTCGAAATTTCAAGGTAGGAAACAAACATATATTAGGTATGCTGATTTAACCTAGATGGCATTCCTATTTTCTTTTATGATTCTTGCATTTCTTTAATAGAAAATTTAGGGTAGAAATTCTGTGTTTCTACATGTTAATAAACTCATACATATTCATGTTAACTTGTGAGTTTTGTATAGGTTTTTAGCTGAGTTTTAATTGCAATATTTTGTGCAACATTGTGCTTTGTAATACTTTGTTTTTGTATTAAGGGAATTTGTCTCTTGGTGTCTTACCACCTAAGAGATTTAGTGAGTCTTCACCAAGACTTAGGGTTTTGAGTTTAGAACGAGTTCTTGGACGGGGCTAGATCGTAAGGAAGGTTTTCTTAGGCGATTAGGATAGTCAAACCAAGAAAGTGGGTTCTTGGATTCAAGAAGGGAGCGTCTAAGTGTTTGTGTTGGAAGTTTTCATCTAACAATACATTCTATTCAATATTAGTGAAGAAAATATCCCGAGATCAGAAGGAGAGGCCTGGATGTAGTTTGCAAGTGGACCCGCAAATAACCCGGGATAAAATTCCTTGTTGCAGGCTTTTTCTATCCCTAATCTCTTTATATTTCAAGTCGTATTATTGCCTAATATTAGTTGATATTTTGGATACTATTAATTTGCTATATCTAGTTTAATTATGTACAAAAATATATGTTTTATATGTTCTTGAATGTCGGTGAGTGGTTGTGCAATAAGCCATTCTACAACTTATTATTTTCCTATGAGTTAATTGATTAAGATAGAGTGTTTATCAATTAATTAGGCCTTTTCTAGAATAGGGCTTCGATGCGAAAAGCGGTAATTGGTAACCGCAACACCTATTCAACCCCCCTTATAGGGGTGTTCTGTCCATTGATACCTAACAGCACTATCCTTCGATACGCACAAATTTACTACCAAAGAGAGGGAGGAACGATTCATCATTCTCCTCAACTAGGTGTTTGTTCCTGAGAGACGCGTCCAGCTGGAGACAAATGACTACCCACAGTTCACTGGACACCTGACAAACTAAAATGGTGGCCATTAGCATCTCCAAATGCGAAATTTGATCCATATGTGGTTAGGGAGTTTTATGCTAACACATATCCATCAGAGGAGGGTAGGGACTTTTCGAGCACAAGTCCTAGGTCAGAGGCAGGACCATTAGATATGACAGGGACACCATCAATGCCATATTGAATGAGTCGTATTATAATATAGATGGCCGCCTCGATGAGTATCACCAAATGATGGCAGAGACCTGAACCCTTACTCATGGGTTCAACAATGATGAGACAGTTGCACTTCTCTGCATTTCAGGGAGGTCATTTAGTACCAACAGTGATGGTCAACCCCTGCGGATCTACAAGAAGCATATGACCACAATAGCATAAATATGGATGGTTTTCCTACTACATAATGTCATCCCAAACAACCATGTGTCTTCTCTACACTTGTATGATTGTTATCTCATCTTCAGCATTTTGGACGGTTTACAGATTGATGTTGCAAAGATAATTGCCAATGAAATCTATAAGACTGCAGCAAAATGGGGCAAGAAAGGGACAATGAGCTTCCCCTCATTGATTACAGAACTATGTGCTCAACAGGGAGTGCAAGTCAACCGAACTGAGAAGATAAAAGTGCCTATAACTAGGTCGTATATCCAGCATAACTGCAAAGAGGATGTTGTTAACCAAGAGGGGTCGGGACAATCACAATCATCACAGCAGAACTACCAACAACCAAACCATTAGCAATATTAGCCACGACATCCACCTCAAAATTTGACACTAGAGCAGCAGATTAATGAGCTCAAAGATCATATGGAGCATGTGGAGCTCAAAAATGACGTTTTAAGCCAAGGGCATATGCATCATCAGCAAGGTCTATATGTTGTGTATCAGGTTTAGTATCTGGGTAACACCTTCTGGATGAGCCTAGAGGACTTCATTGAAAGGTTTCCATGGCCTAGGGTCAGGCTTACCTTTCTAGAGAAGGTAGAAGCTTCAGGAGTTGTTGAGGATGATGTTGAAGAGAAAAAGGATCATATGCTCTAATGAGCATTGCTTGAAAATACAACAAACTGGTTCTTCTGTTTGTAATTATTTTTATGTTTTATGTTTCATAGTATAGGTTGTATGTTTAGCTGTAATGTGTAATGTGTTGTTGTATCAAGTTTAGTAAGATTGTTTTAGTCCAATGACGTTGTATCTGGTTTAAAATGAACTTGTGTCTATTTTAGTCCAATTTTATCTTCATGCTTAAAAAACATAGAGTTAAAAACTTGTGATTGAAAATGATTAGGGTTATGAGTTTAATTGCTTTCAGGATGTGAATGCTGAATTAGACACAGACTGAATAGGTTGAATAATGAGCAGTTTAATAAAAGTAATGGGGCCTACAACTTCGTGAGAGAGAGTGCACCCAAACACATATGAGTGTCTTTGTTGGATTACATCAGTTAACTTTGTCTGATTCTTGGTTTCCATTAAGCATGGAATAACATGGAGATGACTAAGGTCTACTCTAGTATAGATAAGCTACAGCCAGAAATCCAACCCATAAGAATTATGAACCTAATTCTTGTAGCCCCCTTGAGATGATTTTTTTTTTAAAATCATACACCCAAGACATGATGAAAATACATAAAGCCCTATGCCTATGGAGAAAGATCATTAGCGCAAATGGTTTTTAACTATTATGTTGGGCAATGTAAATGAGTTTGTGTATCTGAGTTGGGAATTGAATCAAAGTGGCTCCTTCTTCGATCATGTGTTAATGGTAAGCATGAGGAAATAAATTGGAGGAAAATAAAATGAAACAAGAATCATGCAAAAAAGTGAAGACTCAAAAGAAGAGAGTCAATTGAAGAAGGAGAACCAAAATGATTGATAGAAAAGAATGAGTTAGTACAGGAAATTGGAAAGTGAACCTTAGAGTGAGCAAAAGAAGGAGAGATAAGTATGCACTAATGATCTACCTCCCTCTTTAAATCCTAGAAAAACCAATTATCTTTGTAGTCAGGCCTCATTACAACCTTATGTTAAGTCCATGAGATCCATGGTTGAACTTGTGTACATGGGTTGACTGAAATGAAAGGCAAAGTCAAATTGTTTGGTCCAACAAAGAAGCAAGTGAAACACTGAACCTGTGAGCATGAGATAGTTCATTTGATTGAATTGAGTAGTTACTCTTACTATTCTATTTGAAATTGATTTGCGTGTATATTCTGTATTAGTTGGAACTTATATCACTATGACTGATCATGAAATAGGTCTTTGTGAAAAGTAAGTGAATGATTCTAGATGTTTCCATGATTGTGAAAAGTAAGTGAAGGATTGTCGCTCAAATGACAAATGAAGCTTAAAAGGGCCTGATTCACTGCCTGGTCCTCGCCCAAGCGAGATGTTCATGGTTGAGGATAGTCATCTCTCTCGCTCAAGCGAGAATCTCTAGCTTAAAAGGGCCTGATTCACTGCCTGGTCCTTGCCCATAAGTGTGGAACAAACATAGGTGGTTACGAAAAGCAAATGGGGTGATCTAACCATTTTCCAAGCTTTTCCACATGATTTTTAGAGAGAGGAACACTTGAGAGGAAGAGAGAACTCGTGGGAACGACTTTAGATCCATAATTTCTTGTATTTCTCATGATAAGAGTGTTGTAATGACAAGGATGAGTGGCTAGTTCTTTAGTATTGAGATTGAAAATGTAATCTTCTAACTTTTATACTCATGTGTTCAATTCTTTAATGTATTCAGTTATTTGATTTTGGGAAGTATATCCCACATTTAATTCTTGAGTTTAGTTTGCTACTGAATTCTTGATCTTGGATCCAAGTTTAACTAGAAAGTTGAAATTGGTATCAAATCTGGATTATCTTCCTTGCTACATCATTGCTCTAGGAATAAACAATGATGTATGAATTGCTTTTACATTAAACTTAAGGCTAGATAATTGGTTAAATATCCAAGGAATTGGTATTTGAGTAAGTATCTAAGTTTTTTGTACTCAAGGAATTGATACAAATGATTCGAAGAAAATGTGCATCAAAATCTGTAACTTCACAAGTTATACGGAATTGAATCTAAGTATTGCAAAGGGAAAAAAAGATGAACTTCCAACCCAACTCATTTAATTTTATAGTTTAACTTTTACATTTTAACAACTATATTCAAATAAAATGATTCGTGGAATTGATACAAATAATAGCTTAATGGTAGCAACTCATGTGCATAATGACCATTTATCCCTGAGGTCATGGGTTCGAGTCGCGGGAGGCTCCCCTTTGTGGGGAATAAAATACTGCAGGGAGTATTTAAGTTGGTGGGTGGCATGCGCAGTGTCGTCATGGGCCAGGGAGGTCGCAAGACATTTCTGCGGTGTTACCGGTGACATGCTCAGTGTCGTCATGGGCCGGGGAGGTCGCATGACATTACTGGATTGTTACAATACAAATGATTCGAAGAAAATGTGCATCAAAATATGTAACTTCACAAGTTATACGGAATTGAATCTAAGGATTGCAAAGGGAAAGAAAGATGAACTTCAAACCCAACTCATTTAATTTTATAGTTTAACTTTTACATTTTAACAACTATATTAAAAAACCAAATGAATATTGAAATCTCAAATCTTGTAGATACATACTCGATCTACTTCTTTAGGAATTAGTATATTTCCACTTTGCTCACTAAGGATGATATTCTAATATTTACCGAATTTTGTTACTTGATAATACGGTACACTTGCCATACCAAAATACCAACAACATACGAACAGTACAAGGGAACCTCATCACCTTGCAATAAAGCCCGAATGCTCGGTTAAATCCTCAGACATTTGGATGCATTTGAGATGGGGTGACCCAAAATGGTTCAGCACATCCATATACCACCCGTCTAGAGGTATTTTGAGCCCGACCTTCCGGGTGTAGTATTCATACATAAAGAAATTGTACTTGTCCCCCAATCCATGTAAAGATCCTGGAAAACCCGCTTTTCAGAAGATGTAGCATGTAGTTGAGTACAGTTTGACGCATGTGCTAGCACGACAATGTTGGGCATCACATTCTCAGGAAAATCGATGGCAGTGCCCAACACTTCCCGATCAACCCACCAGTAGCGGGAGTCAGGGTCGTCCAGATGGAAACCTATCCGCCCTCCCAATGTATGTTCTCGACATCAGCAACATGTTACCAGAAGAAGCATCAGACTCCAAACTGGATTATCAATCCATGATCGGATGCTACTTCTCCACCAAAGCTACTCGGTCCATACCAACGACCCCCATTCCTACTACTCTCCCCCTCCAACGGGCCAACAGAGCCAAGAATGTTAGGAGATCCACCCATCCTCGGGCAAACCGATCCCCAAAACGAGATGAGTGTGAGACAAAACTGGGTGGAGGTCCGGATAAAACCTCCACCTCGCCCGAGCTAGACTCTAGGTTGGTAATAAGAATCATTATTACGAAAGAAGAAGGGAAATGCGATTACCTAGAGGGAAGTTTGAGAATAGATGAAAGAAGATGCGGTTGATGGGTGTACCCAATTTTGTCCAGCCCAAAATACTTTTTCAAAAATAATAACATATGAAATTTAAATATATTTTTTTGGGTATTTTCTACCGAAAAATGACATTTTTAGGTGTCCCGAGATAAAAGTGGTTTAAATTCGGTTTTTTTGTTAATTTAGTAATTTTATTAAATTCGAATTTCAAAGATTTAATCATCATAATAACAAAAATTAAAATGTTGAATTTGAATTAAAGGCAAAAATCAGAATCTCATTAATTTCCTATTGGAAGTTAATAGAGATTTAAACATGTGTCCAAATTTAACTTTAAGTAGACATTATTTTTTTCTACAAAATCTCCTTGATTCTCTCTTGGAGCTAATAATGATTTTATTTTTAAACATGTGGGAAATAATGCAATAAATGGAGGTTTGAGCCTCATATCAAAAAGGAGAAGAGAGCAACAAAAGAGACATAACACAAAGTTAGTAAGACATAGAAGTCGTTGTCACTCACAACACATTTTTCATCTTCATTTATCCTACATATTTTTTAAAGTCTCAAAACCAGAAAATTACACTACAAGCACATCCGCAATTCCAAAAATCTCTCATACACAAAATCCATTTTTTCCTAACAAATCCACAATCCAAAAAAATTTCTATCATACACAACAAATCCATATCATCCCCAACAACCTCAAAATCTCTCATTCACAACTACCTCAAAATCTCCTATACACAATAACCCAAAAATCATTCAAAGAAAATTCATTCAAACCTTCAACATCCAAAAGTGTCCATATAATCTACAATAATCCAAGATCACCCATACACAAAAACACCACACAAAATGAGAAAAAAGTAAAAAGAAACTCGGGAGAAATTATAATTGCATTAGTATACATTATAGAGAAGATTCAAATACATGCCAAAGCCATGTCTCTGAGTTTGTGCTTGCACACAAAGTCCCAACATCCGCTACATGTATGTTTGACATTGGTTAGACTTGTTTGCACCACAAAAACAAAAACACCACACAAAATGAGAAAAAAGTAAAAAGAAACTCGGGAGAAATTATAATTGCATTAGTATACATTATAGAGAAGATTCAAATACATGCCAAAGCCATGTCTCTGAGTTTGTGCTTGCACACAAAGTCCCAACATCCGCTACATGTATGTTTGACATTGGTTAGACTTCTTTGCACCACTTTACATGAGAATTGCAGCATTCCATTGTTGTTGGAATCAATACGAGAGAGATGCAACATTCAATTATTGTTGGAATCGGCATGAGAGGTATTTCATTTTCATTACTTTCTTTTATAGAAGTTTTGTTTTTGTTATCAATAAGTGCATTAGTAATAATAATTACAATGATATTAACATATAACTATAACTATATCAAAAAGGTAAATGTATAAACAATACACTATTTGCATGCATACTACGACATTCTTTTCAATAAATATTTAATTTTGAAGCAAAATAGGCAATTAATTAGTTTCTCACTATACATCAATTTAAAATTTATTGAAAAAATATATAAAACAAAGATCTATGAGTCAATAAAAAATGAAATAATATTTATCTCAACAATTTTAAGGTATGATGTGGTGTCGGACGTAAGGACTACACTTCACTTTCTTAGAATTAATATGATTAACTATTTACATATCCTAAAAAGTTTTTATTAAATATAAAACAAAAAAATTAGAATTTCGTAATCAAATTTTAATATGAGATGCGGTGTCTGACGTATGGGCTATGCTTCGCTCATATCCATTTTTTCAAAAAATATTTAAAGTTTACTATTTTTAAGAAATAAAATTAACCCAACCAATAAACTTTTTTCTACCCAAAGAACTACATAGTCTTGATTCCCATAAAAGGGATACCCAGGACCAAGATCACTCTTCTCAGACGTAATAATAAAATAAAGTTTTTTTGGTAAAAATATAATAATAACACAATTAACGATGCATGCAATGTAGTAAGGGTATCGTTCAAACGGGCAACTGAGGTGTTAATACCTTCCCTAGTATGTAATTGACTCCCGAACCTGGATATCAAAGTCCAAGGCCCAATGTGATTTGACTAAAAGATTTTTCTACATTTTTTACTGGAAAAAATGTAGTGGCGACTCTAACAAATTCATGCAGCCGAAAATCGGGGCACTACAGCTGACGACTCTCTTGGGAACTTTTTTAAGAGAATCAAACCCATAAATGTTAAATGCATGGATTTTTAAATTTATTTTTATTTTTAGTTTATTTTATTTTATTTTTATCCTTTACAACATGTTACCATATTAGTATAAGTATATACTCTACACCCAAGCATTAGATTAGAAGGGACATCCGCCTTGTCGGTGAGGACTTTGGGATTCACTTACATTGGCATGATGAACATCCTAGGTTGTTATCAAATATCATGAGCCTTACCGGTGTGGACTACAGGCCCCACTTGTAATCCCTAGGCACCTTATAAGTAGACCCTATAAGATGTTTTATATAAAGGCCATATATCCCCATCCTAGGGTTAGGGTCTTAGATAACCCACAAAACCTATTAAGTATACCATATCTATGATATTGAATGCATACATGCATATATACGTACATGCATCCAAAAATATATTACTCGAACATTCATTCATTTGTGCATTCATCCAAGAATAAAATTTTCATTGATTGGCTTATATATTTATTCATTTCATTCAAAAATAAAAAAAATCTTCATTAATTGACTCATACATTTATTCATTACATTCAAGAATAAAATCTTCATTGATTGACTTATGCATTCATTCATTGCATTCAAAAATTAAAAAAAAATCATTAATTAACTCATGCATTTATTCATTACGTTCAAGAATAAAATTTTCATTGATTGACTTATGCATTTACTCATTGCATTCAAAAATAAAAATATTCATTAATGGATTTATGCCTTCATTCATTGCATTCAAAAATAAAAAATCTCATTGATTGACTTTTGCATTCATTCTTGCATTCATTCTTGCATTCAAAAAGAGAAATTATTTCATACACTTTAAAAAAAATACATCATCCATACACACTCATCTATTCATTTATTCATATATTAGTAAAACAAAATTATTCAAACATTATACTTCATGCATTACTATAACATTTCATATCTTACCATATCATTGCATTCATCGTTACAAACCTTCTCATATAAAAAGAACATTTCATACATGCTTTCAAAGTCAGACACATCATAAATTGTATTTTTAGTGATCTCATGCATCAGATAAAAGAATAAAATTACATGCATTCATACACCTTATACATTATAAAAATATTTTCATCCTCACACTATTCATACATCTAAACATATGCATAGTCATACACGTTCCTTGCATTTGATGCATCATTTTGAGTTATATGTTGCATATCAATCCATGTAACGTGATAAAAAAATGTTCACCTCATGCACATTCTGCATCAATAAAAATTATTTATCTACATGCATTTCATGACCATATTGATAAGGGAACTCATCAATTCAAGAGTTGGTTTTAAGAATACTATTGTTGGACTTGGCTGAAAGTGATCAACGTCGAACAATGAAGAAATTCAAGAAGATAGAGAGATGATGCAATTTATCCTACCCCACCTAATATTGGAGCCCATTTAATTTCATTTGAGGATCCAGTCAAGGTCAAGCCCGTCGACACTTGTGTTTCCTTTTTCATGAAAAATGATTTACTCTCAAATGCATATTTTTTTAACAAGTATGTACTAATGCATTGATCATGCAAATTTCACCATCTCATACCTCACCCTACCAACCATATTAACCTAATCACAGCAACCGAAAAAACACCACAAAATAAACCCAAATAAAATTAATATATGCATTAATATGAGATATTTGATTCAAAAATAAAATGGAGGATGATGCAAATATAAAATACAAAATGATGGGCATTTTTAGGCAGATATCTTCGATGACACGACTCTTTTTTTTTTAAATCTCAAACACTAAGAAGATATCCCTAATCACCCCATTTGAGCCTAGACATAATTAAAGGATATGATTTTTGAATAATCCTCAATATGTCAATAACCCAGGGAGGATAGCTTTTCAATCGTTTTCCTTGACATTCTATTATTAAAGAAGATAATGCATTCTTTAACATTGCTCATGTGACTGAGCAATAAAAGAATATAAGGAATGTTCTTAACTTAAAGTGGAAAAAAGTGAAAAATTGTATAGAGAAAAAAACCCGCTGAGACTCTGCAATTAATATCTCAGACAAAAGTTATGGAAAAACTGCAATATCAGCAATCACAAAAGGAATCATGTATGTTTGACATTGGTTAGACTTGTTTGCACCACAAAAACAAAAACACCACACAAAATGAGAAAAAAGTAAAAAGAAACTCGGGAGAAATTATAATTGCATTAGTATACATTATAGAGAAGATTCAAATACATGCCAAAGCCATGTCTCTGAGTTTGTGCTTGCACACAAAGTCCCAACATCCGCTACATGTATGTTTGACATTGGTTAGACTTGTTTGCACCACAAAAACAAAAACACCACACAAAATGAGAAAAAAGTAAAAAGAAACTCGGGAGAAATTATAATTGCATTAGTATACATTATAGAGAAGATTCAAATACATGCCAAAGCCATGTCTCTGAGTTTGTGCTTGCACACAAAGTCCCAACATCCGCTACATGTATGTTTGACATTGGTTAGACTTGTTTGCACCACAAAAACAAAAACACCACACAAAATGAGAAAAAAGTAAAAAGAAACTCGGGAGAAATTATAATTGCATTAGTATACATTATAGAGAAGATTCAAATACATGCCAAAGCCATGTCTCTGAGTTTGTGCTTGCACACAAAGTCCCAACATCCGCTACATGTATGTTTGACATTGGTTAGACTTGTTTGCACCACAAAAACAAAAACACCACACAAAATGAGAAAAAAGTAAAAAGAAACTCGGGAGAAATTATAATTGCATTAGTATACATTATAGAGAAGATTCAAATACATGCCAAAGCCATGTCTCTGAGTTTGTGCTTGCACACAAAGTCCCAACATCCGCTACATGTATGTTTGACATTGGTTAGACTTGTTTGCACCACAAAAACAAAAACACCACACAAAATGAGAAAAAAGTAAAAAGAAACTCGGGAGAAATTATAATTGCATTAGTATACATTATAGAGAAGATTCAAATACATGCCAAAGCCATGTCTCTGAGTTTGTGCTTGCACACAAAGTCCCAACATCCGCTACATGTATGTTTGACATTGGTTAGACTTGTTTGCACCACAAAAACAAAAACACCACACAAAATGAGAAAAAAGTAAAAAGAAACTCGGGAGAAATTATAATTGCATTAGTATACATTATAGAGAAGATTCAAATACATGCCAAAGCCATGTCTCTGAGTTTGTGCTTGCACACAAAGTCCCAACATCCGCTACATGTATGTTTGACATTGGTTAGACTTGTTTGCACCACAAAAACAAAAACACCACACAAAATGAGAAAAAAGTAAAAAGAAACTCGGGAGAAATTATAATTGCATTAGTATACATTATAGAGAAGATTCAAATACATGCCAAAGCCATGTCTCTGAGTTTGTGCTTGCACACAAAGTCCCAACATCCGCTACATGTATGTTTGACATTGGTTAGACTTGTTTGCACCACAAAAACAAAAACACCACACAAAATGAGAAAAAAGTAAAAAGAAACTCGGGAGAAATTATAATTGCATTAGTATACATTATAGAGAAGATTCAAATACATGCCAAAGCCATGTCTCTGAGTTTGTGCTTGCACACAAAGTCCCAACATCCGCTACATGTATGTTTGACATTGGTTAGACTTGTTTGCACCACAAAAACAAAAACACCACACAAAATGAGAAAAAAGTAAAAAGAAACTCGGGAGAAATTATAATTGCATTAGTATACATTATAGAGAAGATTCAAATACATGCCAAAGCCATGTCTCTGAGTTTGTGCTTGCACACAAAGTCCCAACATCCGCTACATGTATGTTTGACATTGGTTAGACTTGTTTGCACCACAAAAACAAAAACACCACACAAAATGAGAAAAAAGTAAAAAGAAACTCGGGAGAAATTATAATTGCATTAGTATACATTATAGAGAAGATTCAAATACATGCCAAAGCCATGTCTCTGAGTTTGTGCTTGCACACAAAGTCCCAACATCCGCTACATGTATGTTTGACATTGGTTAGACTTGTTTGCACCACAAAAACAAAAACACCACACAAAATGAGAAAAAAGTAAAAAGAAACTCGGGAGAAATTATAATTGCATTAGTATACATTATAGAGAAGATTCAAATACATGCCAAAGCCATGTCTCTGAGTTTGTGCTTGCACACAAAGTCCCAACATCCGCTACATGTATGTTTGACATTGGTTAGACTTGTTTGCACCACAAAAACAAAAACACCACACAAAATGAGAAAAAAGTAAAAAGAAACTCGGGAGAAATTATAATTGCATTAGTATACATTATAGAGAAGATTCAAATACATGCCAAAGCCATGTCTCTGAGTTTGTGCTTGCACACAAAGTCCCAACATCCGCTACATGTATGTTTGACATTGGTTAGACTTGTTTGCACCACAAAAACAAAAACACCACACAAAATGAGAAAAAAGTAAAAAGAAACTCGGGAGAAATTATAATTGCATTAGTATACATTATAGAGAAGATTCAAATACATGCCAAAGCCATGTCTCTGAGTTTGTGCTTGCACACAAAGTCCCAACATCCGCTACATGTATGTTTGACATTGGTTAGACTTGTTTGCACCACAAAAACAAAAACACCACACAAAATGAGAAAAAAGTAAAAAGAAACTCGGGAGAAATTATAATTGCATTAGTATACATTATAGAGAAGATTCAAATACATGCCAAAGCCATGTCTCTGAGTTTGTGCTTGCACACAAAGTCCCAACATCCGCTACATGTATGTTTGACATTGGTTAGACTTGTTTGCACCACAAAAACAAAAACACCACACAAAATGAGAAAAAAGTAAAAAGAAACTCGGGAGAAATTATAATTGCATTAGTATACATTATAGAGAAGATTCAAATACATGCCAAAGCCATGTCTCTGAGTTTGTGCTTGCACACAAAGTCCCAACATCCGCTACATGTATGTTTGACATTGGTTAGACTTGTTTGCACCACAAAAACAAAAACACCACACAAAATGAGAAAAAAGTAAAAAGAAACTCGGGAGAAATTATAATTGCATTAGTATACATTATAGAGAAGATTCAAATACATGCCAAAGCCATGTCTCTGAGTTTGTGCTTGCACACAAAGTCCCAACATCCGCTACATGTATGTTTGACATTGGTTAGACTTGTTTGCACCACAAAAACAAAAACACCACACAAAATGAGAAAAAAGTAAAAAGAAACTCGGGAGAAATTATAATTGCATTAGTATACATTATAGAGAAGATTCAAATACATGCCAAAGCCATGTCTCTGAGTTTGTGCTTGCACACAAAGTCCCAACATCCGCTACATGTATGTTTGACATTGGTTAGACTTGTTTGCACCACAAAAACAAAAACACCACACAAAATGAGAAAAAAGTAAAAAGAAACTCGGGAGAAATTATAATTGCATTAGTATACATTATAGAGAAGATTCAAATACATGCCAAAGCCATGTCTCTGAGTTTGTGCTTGCACACAAAGTCCCAACATCCGCTACATGTATGTTTGACATTGGTTAGACTTGTTTGCACCACAAAAACAAAAACACCACACAAAATGAGAAAAAAGTAAAAAGAAACTCGGGAGAAATTATAATTGCATTAGTATACATTATAGAGAAGATTCAAATACATGCCAAAGCCATGTCTCTGAGTTTGTGCTTGCACACAAAGTCCCAACATCCGCTACATGTATGTTTGACATTGGTTAGACTTGTTTGCACCACAAAAACAAAAACACCACACAAAATGAGAAAAAAGTAAAAAGAAACTCGGGAGAAATTATAATTGCATTAGTATACATTATAGAGAAGATTCAAATACATGCCAAAGCCATGTCTCTGAGTTTGTGCTTGCACACAAAGTCCCAACATCCGCTACATGTATGTTTGACATTGGTTAGACTTGTTTGCACCACAAAAACAAAAACACCACACAAAATGAGAAAAAAGTAAAAAGAAACTCGGGAGAAATTATAATTGCATTAGTATACATTATAGAGAAGATTCAAATACATGCCAAAGCCATGTCTCTGAGTTTGTGCTTGCACACAAAGTCCCAACATCCGCTACATGTATGTTTGACATTGGTTAGACTTGTTTGCACCACAAAAACAAAAACACCACACAAAATGAGAAAAAAGTAAAAAGAAACTCGGGAGAAATTATAATTGCATTAGTATACATTATAGAGAAGATTCAAATACATGCCAAAGCCATGTCTCTGAGTTTGTGCTTGCACACAAAGTCCCAACATCCGCTACATGTATGTTTGACATTGGTTAGACTTGTTTGCACCACAAAAACAAAAACACCACACAAAATGAGAAAAAAGTAAAAAGAAACTCGGGAGAAATTATAATTGCATTAGTATACATTATAGAGAAGATTCAAATACATGCCAAAGCCATGTCTCTGAGTTTGTGCTTGCACACAAAGTCCCAACATCCGCTACATGTATGTTTGACATTGGTTAGACTTGTTTGCACCACAAAAACAAAAACACCACACAAAATGAGAAAAAAGTAAAAAGAAACTCGGGAGAAATTATAATTGCATTAGTATACATTATAGAGAAGATTCAAATACATGCCAAAGCCATGTCTCTGAGTTTGTGCTTGCACACAAAGTCCCAACATCCGCTACATGTATGTTTGACATTGGTTAGACTTGTTTGCACCACAAAAACAAAAACACCACACAAAATGAGAAAAAAGTAAAAAGAAACTCGGGAGAAATTATAATTGCATTAGTATACATTATAGAGAAGATTCAAATACATGCCAAAGCCATGTCTCTGAGTTTGTGCTTGCACACAAAGTCCCAACATCCGCTACATGTATGTTTGACATTGGTTAGACTTGTTTGCACCACAAAAACAAAAACACCACACAAAATGAGAAAAAAGTAAAAAGAAACTCGGGAGAAATTATAATTGCATTAGTATACATTATAGAGAAGATTCAAATACATGCCAAAGCCATGTCTCTGAGTTTGTGCTTGCACACAAAGTCCCAACATCCGCTACATGTATGTTTGACATTGGTTAGACTTGTTTGCACCACAAAAACAAAAACACCACACAAAATGAGAAAAAAGTAAAAAGAAACTCGGGAGAAATTATAATTGCATTAGTATACATTATAGAGAAGATTCAAATACATGCCAAAGCCATGTCTCTGAGTTTGTGCTTGCACACAAAGTCCCAACATCCGCTACATGTATGTTTGACATTGGTTAGACTTGTTTGCACCACAAAAACAAAAACACCACACAAAATGAGAAAAAAGTAAAAAGAAACTCGGGAGAAATTATAATTGCATTAGTATACATTATAGAGAAGATTCAAATACATGCCAAAGCCATGTCTCTGAGTTTGTGCTTGCACACAAAGTCCCAACATCCGCTACATGTATGTTTGACATTGGTTAGACTTGTTTGCACCACAAAAACAAAAACACCACACAAAATGAGAAAAAAGTAAAAAGAAACTCGGGAGAAATTATAATTGCATTAGTATACATTATAGAGAAGATTCAAATACATGCCAAAGCCATGTCTCTGAGTTTGTGCTTGCACACAAAGTCCCAACATCCGCTACATGTATGTTTGACATTGGTTAGACTTGTTTGCACCACAAAAACAAAAACACCACACAAAATGAGAAAAAAGTAAAAAGAAACTCGGGAGAAATTATAATTGCATTAGTATACATTATAGAGAAGATTCAAATACATGCCAAAGCCATGTCTCTGAGTTTGTGCTTGCACACAAAGTCCCAACATCCGCTACATGTATGTTTGACATTGGTTAGACTTGTTTGCACCACAAAAACAAAAACACCACACAAAATGAGAAAAAAGTAAAAAGAAACTCGGGAGAAATTATAATTGCATTAGTATACATTATAGAGAAGATTCAAATACATGCCAAAGCCATGTCTCTGAGTTTGTGCTTGCACACAAAGTCCCAACATCCGCTACATGTATGTTTGACATTGGTTAGACTTGTTTGCACCACAAAAACAAAAACACCACACAAAATGAGAAAAAAGTAAAAAGAAACTCGGGAGAAATTATAATTGCATTAGTATACATTATAGAGAAGATTCAAATACATGCCAAAGCCATGTCTCTGAGTTTGTGCTTGCACACAAAGTCCCAACATCCGCTACATGTATGTTTGACATTGGTTAGACTTGTTTGCACCACAAAAACAAAAACACCACACAAAATGAGAAAAAAGTAAAAAGAAACTCGGGAGAAATTATAATTGCATTAGTATACATTATAGAGAAGATTCAAATACATGCCAAAGCCATGTCTCTGAGTTTGTGCTTGCACACAAAGTCCCAACATCCGCTACATGTATGTTTGACATTGGTTAGACTTGTTTGCACCACAAAAACAAAAACACCACACAAAATGAGAAAAAAGTAAAAAGAAACTCGGGAGAAATTATAATTGCATTAGTATACATTATAGAGAAGATTCAAATACATGCCAAAGCCATGTCTCTGAGTTTGTGCTTGCACACAAAGTCCCAACATCCGCTACATGTATGTTTGACATTGGTTAGACTTGTTTGCACCACAAAAACAAAAACACCACACAAAATGAGAAAAAAGTAAAAAGAAACTCGGGAGAAATTATAATTGCATTAGTATACATTATAGAGAAGATTCAAATACATGCCAAAGCCATGTCTCTGAGTTTGTGCTTGCACACAAAGTCCCAACATCCGCTACATGTATGTTTGACATTGGTTAGACTTGTTTGCACCACAAAAACAAAAACACCACACAAAATGAGAAAAAAGTAAAAAGAAACTCGGGAGAAATTATAATTGCATTAGTATACATTATAGAGAAGATTCAAATACATGCCAAAGCCATGTCTCTGAGTTTGTGCTTGCACACAAAGTCCCAACATCCGCTACATGTATGTTTGACATTGGTTAGACTTGTTTGCACCACAAAAACAAAAACACCACACAAAATGAGAAAAAAGTAAAAAGAAACTCGGGAGAAATTATAATTGCATTAGTATACATTATAGAGAAGATTCAAATACATGCCAAAGCCATGTCTCTGAGTTTGTGCTTGCACACAAAGTCCCAACATCCGCTACATGTATGTTTGACATTGGTTAGACTTCTTTGCACCACTTTACATGAGAATTGCAGCATTCCATTGTTGTTGGAATCAATACGAGAGAGATGCAACATTCAATTATTGTTGGAATCGGCATGAGAGGTATTTCATTTTCATTACTTTCTTTTATAGAAGTTTTGTTTTTGTTATCAATAAGTGCATTAGTAATAATAATTACAATGATATTAACATATAACTATAACTATATCAAAAAGGTAAATGTATAAACAATACACTATTTGCATGCATACTACGACATTCTTTTCAATAAATATTTAATTTTGAAGCAAAATAGGCAATTAATTAGTTTCTCACTATACATCAATTTAAAATTTATTCAAAAAATATATAAAACAAAGATCTATGAGTCAATAAAAAATGAAATAATATTTATCTCAACAATTTTAAGGTATGATGTGGTGTCGGACGTAAGGACTACACTTCACTTTCTTAGAATTAATATGATTAACTATTTACATATCCTAAAAAGTTTTTATTAAATATAAAACAAAAAAATTAGAATTTCGTAATCAAATTTTAATATGAGATGCGGTGTCTGACGTATGGGCTATGCTTCGCTCATATCCATTTTTTCAAAAAATATTTAAAGTTTACTATTTTTAAGAAATAAAATTAACCCAACCAATAAACTTTTTTCTACCCAAAGAACTACATAGTCTTGATTCCCATAAAAGGGATACCCAGGACCAAGATCACTCTTCTCAGACGTAATAATAAAATAAAGTTTTTTTGGTAAAAATATAATAATAACACAATTAACGATGCATGCAATGTAGTAAGGGTATCGTTCAAACGGGCAACTGAGGTGTTAATACCTTCCCTAGTATGTAATTGACTCCCGAACCTGGATATCAAAGTCCAAGGCCCAATGTGATTTGACTAAAAGATTTTTCTACATTTTTTACTGGAAAAAATGTAGTGGCGACTCTAACAAATTCATGCAGCCGAAAATCGGGGCACTACAGCTGACGACTCTCTTGGGAACTTTTTTAAGAGAATCAAACCCATAAATGTTAAATGCATGGATTTTTAAATTTATTTTTATTTTTAGTTTATTTTATTTTATTTTTATCCTTTACAACATGTTACCATATTAGTATAAGTATATACTCTACACCCAAGCATTAGATTAGAAGGGACATCCGCCTTGTCGGTGAGGACTTTGGGATTCACTTACATTGGCATGATGAACATCCTAGGTTGTTATCAAATATCATGAGCCTTACCGGTGTGGACTACAGGCCCCACTTGTAATCCCTAGGCACCTTATAAGTAGACCCTATAAGATGTTTTATATAAAGGCCATATATCCCCATCCTAGGGTTAGGGTCTTAGATAACCCACAAAACCTATTAAGTATACCATATCTATGATATTGAATGCATACATGCATATATACGTACATGCATCCAAAAATATATTACTCGAACATTCATTCATTTGTGCATTCATCCAAGAATAAAATTTTCATTGATTGGCTTATATATTTATTCATTTCATTCAAAAATAAAAAAAATCTTCATTAATTGACTCATACATTTATTCATTACATTCAAGAATAAAATCTTCATTGATTGACTTATGCATTCATTCATTGCATTCAAAAATTAAAAAAAAATCATTAATTAACTCATGCATTTATTCATTACGTTCAAGAATAAAATTTTCATTGATTGACTTATGCATTTACTCATTGCATTCAAAAATAAAAATATTCATTAATGGATTTATGCCTTCATTCATTGCATTCAAAAATAAAAAATCTCATTGATTGACTTTTGCATTCATTCTTGCATTCATTCTTGCATTCAAAAAGAGAAATTATTTCATACACTTTAAAAAAAATACATCATCCATACACACTCATCTATTCATTTATTCATATATTAGTAAAACAAAATTATTCAAACATTATACTTCATGCATTACTATAACATTTCATATCTTACCATATCATTGCATTCATCGTTACAAACCTTCTCATATAAAAAGAACATTTCATACATGCTTTCAAAGTCAGACACATCATAAATTGTATTTTTAGTGATCTCATGCATCAGATAAAAGAATAAAATTACATGCATTCATACACCTTATACATTATAAAAATATTTTCATCCTCACACTATTCATACATCTAAACATATGCATAGTCATACACGTTCCTTGCATTTGATGCATCATTTTGAGTTATATGTTGCATATCAATCCATGTAACGTGATAAAAAAATGTTCACCTCATGCACATTCTGCATCAATAAAAATTATTTATCTACATGCATTTCATGACCATATTGATAAGGGAACTCATCAATTCAAGAGTTGGTTTTAAGAATACTATTGTTGGACTTGGCTGAAAGTGATCAACGTCGAACAATGAAGAAATTCAAGAAGATAGAGAGATGATGCAATTTATCCTACCCCACCTAATATTGGAGCCCATTTAATTTCATTTGAGGATCCAGTCAAGGTCAAGCCCGTCGACACTTGTGTTTCCTTTTTCATGAAAAATGATTTACTCTCAAATGCATATTTTTTTAACAAGTATGTACTAATGCATTGATCATGCAAATTTCACCATCTCATACCTCACCCTACCAACCATATTAACCTAATCACAGCAACCGAAAAAACACCACAAAATAAACCCAAATAAAATTAATATATGCATTAATATGAGATATTTGATTCAAAAATAAAATGGAGGATGATGCAAATATAAAATACAAAATGATGGGCATTTTTAGGCAGATATCTTCGATGACACGACTCTTTTTTTTTTAAATCTCAAACACTAAGAAGATATCCCTAATCACCCCATTTGAGCCTAGACATAATTAAAGGATATGATTTTTGAATAATCCTCAATATGTCAATAACCCAGGGAGGATAGCTTTTCAATCGTTTTCCTTGACATTCTATTATTAAAGAAGATAATGCATTCTTTAACATTGCTCATGTGACTGAGCAATAAAAGAATATAAGGAATGTTCTTAACTTAAAGTGGAAAAAAGTGAAAAATTGTATAGAGAAAAAAACCCGCTGAGACTCTGCAATTAATATCTCAGACAAAAGTTATGGAAAAACTGCAATATCAGCAATCACAAAAGGAATATTTCATAGCAAATTTCCGCCTACATCTTAGGTCATCCTTATTACGACGTGGAAAATTCCTTAAATTCTTGAATGTCATGTTAGAAAAATGTTGAAAATAGGATAAAGAAGAAAGGCAAAAGGTGGATATGAGAAACACATAATTTTGAGCCTTGTATCTTTTTTATTGAAAACACTTAGCCAAGCCATGATACAAGCCTGAAAAGACTTTGTTGCAGACTTATTTGCTTCTTATGCATATCATAACACAAAAATCGCTGACTCAACAAAACTCATAAATTTTGATAAAAATATCTCATCTTTAATGCATAGAGTTAAAATCATTTTCACGATATTATCTTCACCTCATCACCACTTACAGCCTAAAACATAAATTAAATCATATCATCATCACCATCATATCACCACTTATAGCTCAAACACATGCCAAAGTTTGTATGATCATTGTTTTAGTATTTCTTTTTAAAGATTTATTCGTGAAATATGGAGTGTAAAAAGGAAAAGTGGGAGCCTCTCAATCTAGGGAAGATTTTGAGATGTTTCATAGTCTAAGGCTTTCTAGTCCAAGTCCACCAGCACAATTGAAAATGAAGGATAACTATTAATATCTCATATTGTGGCAGTTTTTGAGTTGATCCCATTATTTGATGGAATATTATAAGAAGCCCAAAATTGCGGCAGTTTTTTTGGATGATCTCATTTGCTATTGGAAAGTTATAAAAAACTCAAAACTGGGGCAATGGTGAAGTGCCTTCCTATGGCTCTGTAAGTCGATTGCATCACAAGAAGCCAGAATCCCTCAAACAAGAAGAGGGGGGATCTTAAGTTATTACCTTCAAGAACAACTTCAACAACGACTCATATAAGTCTTTTGCTCCCTCTCAAGTCAAATCACCACATTTGAGGGTGTTTACAAAAGAAAAACAAACAAAAAAAGAATAAAAACAAAAGCAAAACAAAAGAGTGTTAGGTTGAAAATCCATATGGACAACCTAGGAAAAGGAGAACGATTCTAAGTCAGAAACTTCCAAAGGTGACTTAGGATCATAATAAAATGAGATAATTCTTGACAGATTCCTACATAAGGTATTCTAGGCAAAAATTAGGGAAAATTAAATGAACACCATTAAAGTGAAGTCTGCTACTATACATCATTGATCACCCAAATTGCGGAAATTTATGAACAATAACCACTTGAATGAAGACAAGATATCAAAATATGCATATTGGGGCATTTTTTGTTGTTACAAAAATATCAATGCTTTCGAAAGAATTCCTTAGCCAGCATACACTAGGGTAGTATGACTGAGTTTACTCACTATCCTTAAGATTATACAAAGGTAATTTTATGGACCACCTTAAGGGAAAGGCACCTTCAGCTAAACTTGGGCAAATTTTGATGGGTGAGAAGTTATGGTACCAATCAACAACATGCATCAAGGGTCGCTTCGGTCGAGTCTTCAAAATTTTATGAGTTCCTTCCAAAAAATATAAAAATTAATCATAGATGATACATTATAATATTTGTGCATGAGTCTTACCTCTCATTCTATTACATTCAAACAAGCATATAGTACTATGCCTAACCTAAATAAATCAAATACTCTTATAATAGCATCAAACAATGCATATTGACATTAATCAAACAATGCATATACAAAGACATACATACATTAAATCATATCAATATTCAAGTCAATACATACTCACATTAATCATAAAAAAATCAACATGAAATTCATGCATACACAAGTATTCAAACAACGACACCCCTAAACCCCCTAATTTTCTTATATTAAACATCAACCATCTCTCATGCATCATAAGCATCATTATGGCATACTCATGTTAATCAATGCATAGTCAAATTCATATATTAATCATTACACTACAAACATCAACATACACTTCATGCATCACATATCCCGAACAATCACACCATTATGTCATTCATCCAAACCGATTCAGATTTTACCTTCGAGGGTCCAATGCTTGACGACCTTGAAATCAACCTTTCCATGCTCTGTGCCTCACCATTTAAAATTTGAGGTCCTCGTGCTTGACGACCTCAAATTGTGCCTTCGAGGACCTCGTGCTTGACGACCTCGAAGTCAACCTTTCCAAGCTCTATGCCTAACCTTTTAAAATTTAAGGGGGCCATGCTTGACGACCTCAAATTGTGCCTTCGAGGACCCCCTGCTTGACGACCTCGAAGTCAATCTTTCAAGAATCAGTGCCTGACTTTTAAAATTTGAGGGGCCTGTGCTTGACGACCTAGAACAAAAACGTTTTGTACCCTGCTTTTTATCTCACCAACAAAAATGTATTTTGAGCCTCAATAAAATCAACATTCATTTCTTTATTTGTTATTTATATGTCCAATAAGCAACAAGTAAAGAGGGGCAGCTGTGAATACCCAATTTTATCCGCAGAAAATACTTTTCAAAAAAATAATAACATATGAAATTAAAATATGTTTTTTGGGTATTTTCTATCGAAAAATGACATTTTTAGGTGTCCCGAGACAAAAGTGGTTTAAATTTGGTTTTTTTTGTTAATTTAGTAAATTTATTATATTCGAATTTCAAAGATTTAATAATAATAATAATAACAAAAATTAAAGTGTTGAATTTGAATTAAAGGCAAAAATCAGAATCTCCTTAATTTCCTATTGGAAGTTAATAAAGATATGATTTGATTTTCAAACATGTGTCCAAATTTAGCTTTAAGTAGACATTATTTTTTTCTTCAAAATCTCCTTGATTCTCTCTTGGAGATAATAATGATTTTATTTTTAAACATGTAAGAAATAAAACTATAAATGGAGGTTTGAGCCTCATATCAAAAAGGAGAAGAGAGAAACAAAAGAGACATAACACAAAGTTAGTGAGACATAGAATTCGTTGCCACTAACAATACATTTTTCATCTTCATTTATCCTACATATTTTTAAAGTCTCAAAACCAGAAAATTACACCACAACCACATCCGCAATCCCAAAAATCTCTCATACACAAAACCCATTTTTTTCCTAACAAATCCACAATCCAAAAAATTTTCTCTCATACACAACAAATCCATATCATCCCCAACAACCTCAAAATTTCTCATTCACAGCTACCTCAAAATCTCCTATACACAATAACCCAAAAACTCATTCAAACCTTCGACATCCAAAAGTGTCCATATCATCCACAATAATCAAGATCTCCCATACACAAAAAAACCACACAAAATGAGAAAAAAGTAAAAAGAAACTCTGGAGAAATTATAACTGCATTAGTATATATTATAGAGAAGATTCAAATACATGCCAAAGCCATGTCTCTGAGTTTGTGCTTGCACACAAAGTCACTACCTCTGCTACATGTATGTTCGACATTGGTTAGCATTTTTTGCACCACTTTTCCTGAGAGTTGCAGCATTCCATTGTTGTTGGAATCAATATGAGAGAGTTGCAGCATTCCATTGTTGTTGGAATCGACATCAGGGGTATGTCATTTCCATTACTTTCTTTTATAGAATTTTTTATTTTGTTATCAATAAATGCATTAGTAATAATAATTATATTGATTGTAAAATATAACTATAACTACATCAAAATGGTAAATGTATAAACAATACACTATTTGCATGCGTACTACTACATTCTATTCAATAAATATATAATCTTGAAGCAAAAATAGGTAATTAATTTGTTTCTCACTATACATCAATTTAAAACTTATTCAAAAATATATATAAAACAAAGATCTATGAGTCAATAAAAATGAAATAATATTTACCTCAACAATTTTAAGGTATGATGCGGTGTCGGACGTAAGGGCTACACTTCACTTTCTTATAATTAATACGATTTATTATATTTCCATATCTTAAAAAGTTTTTTTAAATATAAAACAAAAAAATAGAATTTCTTAATCAAATTTTAATATGAGATGCGGTATCGGACATAAGGGCGATGCTTCGCTCGTATCCTTTTTTTTTTAAAATATTTAAACTTTACTATTTTTAAGATATAAAATTAACCCAACCAACAAACTTTTTTCTACCCAAAGAACTACATAGTCTTGATTCCTATAAAGGGATACGTAGGATCAAGATCACTCTTGTTCGGCATAATAATAAAATAAAGTTTTTTTTTCGTAAAAATATAATAATAACACAATTAACAATCCATGCAATGTAGTAACGGTACCGTTGAAACGGGCAACTGGGGGTGCTAATATATTCCCTAGTTTGTAATCGACTCCCGAACTTGGATATCAAAGTCCAAGGCCCAATGTGATTGGGCCAAAAGATTTTCTACATTTTTGAATTGAAAAAATGTAGTGGCGACTCTAACAAAGTCCTGCATCCAAAAATCGGGGCGCGATAATTGCAGCAGAATAGATTCCGGAGTGAAGAATTCAGAGAAAAAATGTGAATAAAATGAAGGAGAGCCTCTTCTATATATAGGCGAAGCTGGATTAGGGCCACCACTCGTGGCCCGAAGAAACAGACATCTTGCCCATTTAAAAAATACTCAAGTGGAATCCAATGATGACCCAAGAACCAAGACAAAAAGCGGCAAGAGATGAACCAAGGATTCACACTCAAGTACCCTGTGCCACAAGACGGTCTAGTATCCAAAGTAATGACGATCGACAACGTGTCACACTACCCAGAAGTCTAACATCACCTTACCGATTCACCTAAAGTCTACCAGCATACTCGCCTATCGACAATATTGCTAGATTGGGGACAACTTTTCCACCCCGGTTATCCGGACATCCTAACTGACTGAGATGGTCTCATAATCAACCGAGCAACGGCTGGGTATGACCGATCAAAGAGTGTACTCGGAATTCACTCCTTTCTTGACTGGATGTCCCAAGTCTGGTCTAGGACCACTCCCCTACTTACAACTTCACCTACTTCTTGCCAACACAAAAAGGACGGACTACAATATGGCTACCACACGTGCCACAGGCTACAAGTCAACTATGTATAGAGTATAGCCCTACCAAAGCCGCCTAACATGGGAAAAGTAGCTCCTGACAGGTCAGAATGGTCGGTCATATCAATTGTACTCTCGAGGTCCACGTCATCCACCTCAACCACTATAAATAGGCCCCTTACCTATTAGGAAATATTACATTGATTATCAATATCATTCATACTTGTTATCTCTATTTCTCTGTCTCATTTATTTCCCTCGAGTATTACCTCTGCAGTCTTACTGACTTAATCATCGTAGAACCTTTTCAGGTACCTCCACTGGCGAGTCCTAGTCAACCCCATCTAGATACCAAAGAAGCCATAACTGAACCTCTTGTCTGGCCAAACTTGTTCACTAAAAGAGAGTACTTATTAGTTAATTATTCATATTAGTTAATGATGAAAAATATGCTTAGATGGAAGTACAATATGCATGCAGAAACCAGGAAAGACAAATGCAAGAGATGATTCATTTAAATGAAACTAGTAGATCCATAAAAATTAGAAAGAAGAACTAAGATCACAAGAGGATGACAATGTTCAAATTCACTATTGATTGAAGACATAATTTTTTTTAATTATTCTTCTCATGACTAATCAACCCACCACTTTTTCATAAACATTAGTGTAAACTAAGTCAAACTATACCAATATCAATCGACAAACCACATTATGCAGAGATGTAGACCAGAGAGAAGTATGGAAAAGACACTTATGAATCCACTTAAAGATTTACTTGTTGATTTTCTCCTTAAATACTTGATGAGAACCTCTTCAGGAGATCCTTTTCTTCAACAATCTATCTTGTTTGGTGCAATGAACCCACGGTTTGAGTGGTTCTTTTGATGGTGAATGTTTAGGCCGAATGGAAATTATGTTGGATAAAAGAAGATGGTTAAGGTAGAAGGGTGATGGCGCCACAACAAAGATGTTGATAAGCCAGGTGCTATTCGCCACAAGAGCGTGGTTCTTGATAAGAATTTGTAATCTTGGTTCAGCCAAGAAGTTAGGAGAAGACACTCTCACACAAAAAGGAATAACCTTGTACTTTCACATGAAATCAAACTTATGTTATTCAAAGTTAAAAGATACACTTATAGGCAAGTCATGGTTTGGATTATTTAGTTCCAATCGAGGACTCCCAAAAACTATTCAAAAGTACATGAATGAAAGCATTAAAATTCCATGAAAAGGTCTTATTCCAAGTTTTGGTTTCAATGTATTCTAATTCAGTCCTCTCTTGAAGTTGAAGTCTTCATGAGTTAATTTGCATAATTCAATGTGATTGCACAAAACACCTTGAGTGAATGTGGACGGCACAACTAAGGAGGCACAACTCTTCATGATTTGAATTCATGCTTGGATTCAATTTGGACGGCAACATTGAATTTGGACGGCACAATTGGATGGTAATTAAAGTGGACGGCCACTTTACAACCTTGATGAATGCTTGCACGAAATTGTCCAAGTTATTTGACCATATTGAATGCCTTTCAAGGAATGCATTTATTCTGAAATTTAAGAAACACAAACAAATTAAATTCTAAAGG
>NW_017721412.1:0-10801 GCF_001865875.1 Lupinus angustifolius | reverse complement strand
TGACTTAGTCACAAGATTAAGTTTTGACACCAATCTTGCACTAACCACATTAGCACAACTTCCACTATCAATAATTAGTGAACATAGCTTACCATCCACAGTACATCTTGTGTGAAAGATGTTTTCTCTTTGACTTGTATCCTCCTCCTTGATTTGGCTTCCTAAGAGCCTCCTCACCATGAACAAGTCACCTTCGGGAATGGTAACACTTTCCTCCTCATGATCATCTTCCTCCTCATCACTAGAGTTCTCGGATTGAGACTCCACTTCCCCATTTCTTATGATCATAGTTCTCCTTGTAGGACATTGAGAAGCAATATGTCCAAGGCCTAAGCACTTGAAGCATTTTACATCTCGGCTCCTTTGATTAGAACCCATTGGTTGTTTGCCTTGGCTTGTGGCCACGGCTTCTTTGGTAGTTGATGCACTACCTTTGAATGATACTCCCTCCTTCTTGGTTCTATCCACCCATTTGGAACTTTGAAACTTTGAACTAGAACTTGAGGAAAATTTTGATTTTCTCCTCTTAAGTTGTTGCTCCACTTTCATGGCTTGTTGAACCAAGTCATCTAATTCAACATAGTGTTGAAGCTCAACAACATCTTGAATTTCTTGGTTTAGACCATGCAAGAACCTTGCCATTGTAGCCTCCCTATCCTCCTCAAAGTTGGACCTTAGCAAAGCTAATTCCATCTCTTTGAAATATTCATCCACACTCTTAGACCCTTGAGTGAGTCTTTGGAGTTTGTTGTGGATATCCCTTTGGTATGAACTAGGGACAAATCTCCTCCTCATTAACACTTTCATTTCCACCCAAGTGTTAATAGCCTCGGCTCCAGCCCTCCTTCTCTCCTTATTGAGTTGATCCCACCAAATCAAGGCATACTCCTTGAACTCAAGAGCAGCCACCTTTACCTTCTTACTCTCTTGGTAAGAACTACATTCAAACACTTGCTCCATCTTAAGTTCCCATTCTAAATAAGCCTCCGGGTCATTCTTCCCAATAAAGGTGGGAACCTTTATTTTAACTCCCTCAAGTCTTTCCTCCCTTCGTGCCCCTCTCCTTGCTCTCCTTCTTCCTCCTTCCTCCTCACTTGAATAACCATTTTCATGGTATCCAAACCTCCTATCATTTTCCATTCTCATTTGTTCCATTTCTCTTCTTAGAGTCTCAAATTGTGTTGTCATCCTAGCAAAAAGTGTTGCTGACCTAGGAGACATGATTGGACTCCCACTTTCACTAGACATTTTCTCTCAACCTCACTTTGTGTTTCACTCAAGTATTTGGTAGAAGATGTAACTCTCAAACTCACTTGTGTTTCACTCACACTCACTTCTCCTCCACGGCTTCTTGAATGAACCAAGGCAGAATCACTTAATTGTGAAAGAAAAACACCCAACTTAACAAGAATTGTGACACGGTTTTGTGTATGAAATTTTGGACACTTTTTGGTTTTCGGTTTTGACACTTAACACTTTGTTTTTGGGACTTTTTGGTTTCGGTTTGGACACTAGAAACTTTGTTTTTGACACTTTGTGTTTGGTATTCGGTTTTGACACTTGACACTTTGTTTTTGGGACTTTTTGGTTTCGGTTTGGACACTAGAAACTTTGTTTTTGACACTTTGTGTTTGGTATTCGGTTTTGACACTTGACACTTTGTTTTTGGGACTTTTTGGTTTCGGTTTGGACACTTGAAACCTTGTTTGACACTTTTGTGTTTGGTTTTTGTTGTTTTTGGAATGGAAATAAGAAGACTCACGGCTAGAAAGAAAAACTTTGACACTTTTGTTTTTGGTTTTTTTTTTTGGGATGTAGGAAAAGACAAGGTAACTCACGGCCAACAAGAAGAAAATTTTGATACACCAAGCAAGAACCTTAGCTCTGAATACCACTTGATGAGAACCTCTTCAGGAGATCCTTTTCTTCAACAATCTATCTTGTTTGGTGTCCTTGAACCCACGGTTTGAGTGGTTCTTTTGATGGTGAATGCTTAGGCCGAATGGAAATTATGTTGGATAAAAGAAGATGGTTAAGGTAGAAGGGTGATGGCGCCACAACAAAGATGTTGATAAGCCGGGTGCTATTCGCCACAAGAACGTGGTTCTTGATAAGAATTTGTAATCTTGGTTCAGCCAAGAAGTTAGGAGAAGACACTCTCACACAAAAAGGAATAACCTTGTACTTTCACACGAAATCAAACTTATGTTATTCAAAGTTAAAAGATACACTTATAGGTAAGTCATGGTTTGGATTATTTAGTTCTAACCGAGGACTCCCAAAAACTATTCAAAAGTACATGAATGAAAGCATTAAAATTCCATGAAAAGGTCTTATTCCAAGTTTTGGTTTCAATGTATTCTAATTCGGTCCTCTCTTGAAGCTGAAGTCTTTATGAGTTAATTTGCATAATTTCAATGTGATTGCACGAAACACCTTGAGTAAATGTGGGCGGCAAGTTAATTCTTCATGAAGGACTTTATGACAAATTCGGCCCTCTCTTGAAGTTGAAGTCTTCATGAGTTAATTTGCATAATTCAATGTGATTGCACGAAACACCTTGAGTGAATGTGGACGGCACAATTAAGGAGGCACAACTCTTCATGATTTGAATTCATGCTTGGATTCAATTTGGACGGCAACATTGAATTTGGACGGCACAATTGGATGGTAATTAAAGTGGACGGCCACTTTACAACCTTGATGAATGCTTGCACGAAATTGTCCAAGTTATTTGACCATATTGAATGCCTTTCAAGGAATGCATTTATTCTGAAATTTAAGAAACACAAACAAATTAAATTCTAAGGGAAAACATATTTAGGACAACATAAATGTGTCCTTGCCATTTGAGTGCATGGCCGTGCCCTATTAAAAGGGTTGGGGATTATTTGCCCCATGTTGGCCCACATGTAAAGTGATGTAATGAAAAAGATGACTCCCTTGGTTTGAGCTTAGGGAAGCTCCTTTGATGTCTTGAATGAGTAGGCTAAGTGCATTGTTCACTTGTTTGGCCCTTGCCCTTGTCATGGGCCCACCTATATTCCTCAACTCATCCTTAGGTTCATTCGGGTTCACATCAATACACCAAGATACATATTGTTGGGAACAAGCGAGTAATAAAATAGTAAAAGGGAATAACCATAAGAGATAATAACACAAAAGAATTTCGTAACAAGGTTCGGCCAATTGTGCCTAAATTGCCGGGAACGTTCATGGGCTACCGTTATGTATTACACAATAAGGATTTGTGTTTGTGCTATTGTTCTTCTTGTTACATTAGGTTTACATAACACATACATATATAATCCTCTACCCTAACCCCTTTTCATCAACTTAGTCCCATAAATTGTATTGTTGTTAACTAGAGATAAGGCCGGTCCATTTGAATATGAGTCATTGCACAATAATCCCCATCTTGGTGAATATCATCAATCTCTATCTTTTGTCGTTGTGTTGGGGGCGTTCCATAGTCTAACATTAGTGAATGTTCAATAAGCTTAGACAATGTCTGAACTTGTTTACGGTAACCGACTTGGTTAACATATCAGCTGCATTTTCTGAAAGTATGAACCTTCTACAATAGTATCTGCTCACAAGCTACCAACTCTATGGTTTTGTGAAACCTAACATCAATACGCTTGGTCCTAGCATGATACACCTGATTCTTTGCTAAGAGATAACACTCTGACTGTCATAATATAGCAGAACTCTACCTTGGCCTAATTTATTTACCAGCCCTACAAGCCATATGGATTCCTTAGAAACTTCACTAGCTACCATGTATTCTGCTTCAGTTGTAAACATAAAAACAACAAACTGAACGAAGATCTCCACATAATAGGCCCACCTACAAGGGTGAAGACAAACCCTATGGTGGACCTTCTATCATCTGAGTCTCCTGCATAGTTCGAATCAATATAACCAACAACTGAAGGCTTACACTTTTGGTTTCTAAACATGATACTTAGACTTGTAGTCCCCTTCAAATATCTGAAAAATTCAATTGACTGCTTCCTAATGTTGCTTCCCCAATTTCAACATGTACTTGCATACTTGACTAACTAGTTGTACCAAGTCTGGTCTAGTACAAACCATAGTTTATATCAAGCTATCCACTACACTAGCATATGGAACCTTCGACATGTAATTTTTTTCTTAATCTATATTTGGACACTGATCTAGAGAAAGCTTGAAGTGATTTGCCAATGGGGTGCTCACTACTTTAACATTGCTTATGTCAAATTTCTCTAAGATCTTCTCAATATAGCTTGCTAGGAGAGCCATAATTTTCTAGCTTCCTTATCCTTGTGAATCTCCATCCCAAGAATCTTTCTACCAACCCTGAATATGTCATGTCAAACTCCTTATCATCAATATATCACTCAAATGATTAACGACAACCAACATATCATCAAGGCTTCTCACATAAACATAATAATCTAACTCACAATGCTTGTAACCAAGCTTCAACTTATAAGTGTCAAACTGCTTGTGCCACTGTTTGGGAGACTGTTATAACCCATATATAGACTTCAACTAGCAAACTAAGTGATGTTGTCCAACTACACTGAATCCTTATAGTTGTGTTAAGTAAATTTTCTCCTCTAATTCACCATGGAGAAAGACAGTCTTCACATTCATCTGTTCTAAGTGCATATATTGGTTAGCTACCAAGGCAAGCACTACCTTGATAGAAGTATGTCTCACCAATGGAAAAAATCTCATTGTAGTCGACCCCCTTATGTTGTGAATATCGTTTTGCTACAAAACGAGCCTTGGACTTTCTCCTTCTTTTTCTGATACTATTGGCTTCCACTTGTATACAACTACACGCTTGTATGGGGGAAATGGGACATGATCCCAAGTATGGTTCTTGTGTAAAGACTCCATATCCTTTATCATGACATCCATATATGGAGAGCAACGGAGCCATATCATCAAAGCTATATCTCTCTAAAAGTTTGATAGGATCTTTCTCTCTGTCTCTGGAAAGTAGATGTCCATGCACACCTGAACTTTCCGCCTGGGAATCATCATATCCTTAACCTAAACTAGTGCATGATTCTTTACCTTTATTCACTTGAACCATTTCACTGCTCGCTGGAATCATATTTGATCCTAAAGTCTCTCCATCTAACATGGGCACCTCTGTCAAAACTAATTGTTTTAGCATGAAATCCTCATCGAACATTGCATCTCTGCTCAACACCACTTTTCTTGAAACTGGATCCCAAAACATGAACCCCTTCACACATGTGATATACCCAATGAAGATACACCTCTTTGACTTGTGGTCAAGTTTAGATAGTTCATCACTAGGTACATGTACATAAGTAGGATAACCAAATATGTGCAACATATTATAATTGACTGAGTTATCTGTCCATACTTCTTCTACAACTTTACAATTCAATGAAGATTATGGTGATCTATTGATGGCATAACATGTCATAATAAGTGCCTCTTCCAAAAATCCTTTGGAAAGTTCAACATTTAGTCTCACACATATAGGTCGCTCCGTAAGAGTCATATTCATCATTGTTGCAATACCATTCTACTGAGGAGTCTTCTTCACTGAAAAGTGCCTCTAAATGCCATGTTCCTCACAGAATTTATGATATTGTGAGTCTTTGTATCCCATACCATTGTTTGACCTCGACTATTTGATTTTTGTACCAGTCTGGTTCTCTACCTCTACCTTCCAAACCTTGAACTTGGCAAAGACTTAGGACTTATGCTTAATAAAATATACACATACCTTGTGAGAAAAATTCGTCAACAATGGTAACAAAATACCTACAACCTCCTAGGGATGGTTCTTGAGTAGGTCCCCATACATTAGAATGGACATAGTCTAGAATGCCTCGAGTCCTGTGTTGGTCAGCCTTGAAACTAACTCATGTCTGTTTTCCAAGCACACAATACTTGAAAAAATCTAACTTGCGTTTGTTGAATCCCCTCAATAGTCCTCTTTTGCATAATTCTGTCATGTCACACACACTAATATAACCCAAACACATGTGCCATAATTTTGTAGCATCATGTTCTGAATCTACTGAAATCTCTTCAACCACTCTAGCAACTCCACCTACAACTATAATCCCTAACAGCTTGTAGTTCCAAGTAGTCCTCATGTGCTTCATCATAGTCAGAGCACCTTTGTATACTCGAAGAGTATCACTGTCCTCATCATCTCTATAGCTAAATCCTTTGGCCCCCCAAAGAAATCAAATTCCTTTTCAAATTGGGTATGTGCCTAACCTCACATAATGTCTTTACTACAACATCATCCATAACAATTCTGATTTCGCTCAATTACTGCAGGCCTAATCTTTTGGTTGTTGCATTGTAATTTGCCAAACTCGTTTAGTTTGTTTTTGTGCTTTGACTTGAACAATGTAATGACATAACATGCTATGAATGAATTGGTTTTGTGTTGTTATAATCGAATTGTGTGCTGCTCTTACTACTTTTGTAAATCACTTGACATAAGTGATATAAAACATGCTATGAATGCTATAAAACATGCTTTTATTACTTTTATAATTGACATAACATGCTATGAATGTTAGAAACTTTCAAATCTATTTGCCTTGATCTAATTGCGATTACTTTTCAATTAACAAGTGGTATTAATTCACAAGTGGTATCGATAGTGGTATGTATATAAGTGATATAAAACAATTGGCATCTGTATAAAACAAGTGGTATGAAACCTGTGATATCAAACTGTATAAGTTTCTGCTATAGCATGTGCTTAATTGATTAAACGTACACCTAAAATACAATTCTGGGCAAAATTAAATCACACTTAATCGATTAAGTACATATGTTAATCGATTAACATCAGTAGAAACTACATTATTTGTTCCTTCTTTTGGAAATATACTTTCATATATGACTTTGCTTTTTGATCATGCCAAAAGGGGGAGAAAGGTTGTTATTTATGTTTTGCAAGAGTTACAAGAGAAGATAAGTTGAGGCTTCCGCAAAGAAAAAAAATAAATCACCCAATGCTAAAATTGAGGGGGGCAAGAGGGAGATTGAAGAATTATTATCAAGCAAATATCATCAAGCAAATCCAACAAAGAATTGTTAGATCCAACAAGTTGTTAACAAATGTCAACAAGTGTATGTCATATGTCAACAAGTGATTGTCGTCATCCAAAGGGGGGAGATTGAAGATGTAAGTGTGCATGAATGTGAGATTGAAGAGGCAAACATGCATCACATAATGTTTTGGTGAAGATAAAGGACACACAAAGGTTGATGAAGACAAAAGAGTGATAAAGGAAAAGGCTTGACAACATGCATAAATGTTGAAGGACAAGCTTGAGAAGATGAGAAAATCAACAAAAAACAAGTATCAATGATAAAGTCAAGACTCAAGTACATACAAAAAAGCATTCAAAAGAAGATCTAGGGGTTAAGTATTTTTATATCTTTATTAGGTCTTAAGATGTTTGCTTAGTAAGAGTCTAGGCTAGGATGAACACTAATGAAAGTCTCACAAGCTAAAATCAATCATAACTAAAATTAGACTTACATGCATACGTACATGATTTACATGCACATGCATACATAAATGATAATATATTTTGAATGCATTTAAAAAGAGTTTCAAATCATACATCATTCAAAGACATGCATCATGCTTTTACAAAGCATGTAGGAGGTTCATTCATCATTAAAAATATATTTTAGAAAACCATTTAATCGATTAGGAGTCATATTAATCGATTAAGTTTTGGGAACCTGTTAATCAATTAAGTCATGTGCTAATTGATTAAGCTGGTAAGAAACATGTTAATCGATTAAATCAGTTGTTAATCGATTAAGTTTGTAACAATTTCTGTTTTCTGTTATTTTGAAGAGACATGTTAATCGATTAAGGTTCAATATAATCGATTAACTGCAGTTAACAATAGAAGAGTATATAAACTCAACTTTTTCATATTGGTTTATAACAATGATAATAATATAGATCACACTGGAAAATATTGATTTAGAGGGTTAGAATACATTTTCGAAAACAGAGAGTTTTACACTTTATTGAGAAGACCTAAAGCTCAAACTTTCATATATTTAGGAAAGATTTTCTAAGTGTTCTTTCAAGAAAATAAAAGGGTGAATCTTTACAAGATACTCGTTGAGCTTTCATTGTCAAATCTATGAAAAAGAAACCTACATCTCACGCATTGTATTTCTGTATTTGTGAGATCTTTTAGGGGTTCTTAGACTCGTAGAAGATTGTAAAATCTACACATTAAGGTGCATATGTAACTTGAAGATTTTTTTGTTAGACTTAGGCAATAACACATTCTCTTGGTGTGTTATATCACCAAAGAAAGAAAATAGGTTTAGGAAAACCCTAGATGCGATTAGGTAAGTGTCTTCGCGAGAAGCAAGAGGTCTTGGTTGTAATCGATACTAAGGTTGGGTCTAGAGTCTCCAACGGTGAGGTATCCTAGTAGGTAAGCTATGCAGTCAAACCAAAGTGGGGGTTTAAGATCCAACAAAAGGAGTGTCTTGATTCTTGTATTAGAATTGTGTTTGTAAGAAACATTGAAGATTCCATAGTGAAGATAAAATCTCCCAAGATTAGAAGGGGAGGCTTGGATGTAGTTTGTAGTGGACAGCAAACGAACCAGGATAAAAGGTCGAGTCTTATTCTTCTTTCCCCTAATCTTTTCACATTTTCGCATTACTTGATTTACGTAACTTGACATGCATACAATTATGTGATAATTGCATATTTGTATAAGTGCATTTACTGTTCTTAATTGTCTATATAATTGCATGTGAGTTTGGTTGAATCTTGGTAATCTTGGATGATCGAAAGAATTTTATTTTCACTATAACTGAACTAGATAATCGATTAAGTTGTTTAGATAATCGATTATTAGCATATCGAATTAATCGATTCAGAGCAGGTGATTTAATCGATTAAGTCTGTCATTATTCAATTAAACATTGTGTAAATTCGTATAATTTCTGTGTTTATCGAATGATGGTCATTGTGTACAATATCACCTATTCACCCCCCCTCTAGGTGAGTGGCAGAGCCTAGTGGGACCCAACAGTCGTATAGTTCCTGTAGCCTTCTCCTTCAACTCTTCCCAATCCAGTTGACAGATATCATTTGGTTTATTCTCAAGTAGTAAATTTCATAGACCTTGTTCAGTCAACACATCCTAAACCTTCATTTGCCACAATCCAAACTTACAGTTCTATCAAACTTCCACGCCTCGAATTTGGCACACAGGTTAAGAGCCATTTAATACCAATAGTTGAGGAAAACGAGCAATGAAATAGTAAAAGAGAATAGGGATAAGAGATAATTACACACAGAATTTGGTAACGAGGTTCGACCAATTATGTCTACATCACCGGGAGCATTGAGAGGCTAATACTATGTATTAGAGAATAAGAATTTATGTTTGTGTTATTGTTCTCCTTGTTACATTAGGTTTACATAGCACATAAATATATAGTCATCTACTCCAACCCCTCTATACTAGCCCAAGCTCATAACCTGTATTGTTGTTATCTAGAGAAAAAGCTCAGTCTATTAGAATATGAGCCATTGTACAACAATTAAGATTTTGGTTCAACATGCAGTGTCTCACTTGTAACTCTCCACTTTTATCATACCTCGGTAACAATGGAATTCCTAAATGGTAGGAGGCTCCTTAGTCATAGTCTGGTCCAACAAGTAGGTATCTGATGGTTTGGTTGGGACTTGGTGCACTTATGGGGGGCAGGCCTATAGGTATGTTACCCATACTTGAGGGAAATATTGTTGGTTTTATCAAGTGTGAAGTCTCACATTGGATATGGGGGGACAAAAGAGTTTATAAGTGAAAAAGGCTCATGGAACTAATGTCATATGATTTTGGTTCAAGACGTGATGTATCACTTATTTCTCTTCACTTGTCTCATACTCCGTTAATAATAGAACTTTCTGGTGGTTGGAGACTCATCGATGGTAGTCTGGTGTAATACATATTTATAGGCTCTTTAGATAGTTGTAGACTTGACTCGACTAAGCTAGCCTTCAAACTACTATATTCAAGGTGACAAATTACAAAGATACAATTAACTTCGTAGATACAACAAAGTATATCTAGACGTAAATAAATGGATTTTTGAAAATATAAATTAATGATGTACTTATTTTTCGAACAAAAAATTCAACCTAGAATATACAATCTGTTTTTCCTCTCCTTAGATGTAACTAAAAGGAAGGAACTCTTCCAATAACTTAAACTATTAGATGAAAGCACAAGAGTGACTTTATTATATCTCTAACATCATTCCCTCATGTAAGAATCTTTTGGCATTGAATTGTGGCTAATGCACTGTCATGAATAAGCCCAATTAGCAAAGTTTATAAGAGAAAAAAAGAAGAATGGGTCTCAATTACTTAGGCATAAGAGAAATATTTGTATGAAGACATGTACGTGGAGACTAGGGCCGGAAATAAGTCAAACTGAGTCGAACCAGAGTTCAGCTCGGTTTAGCTTGGTTCAGTTCGATAACGATTGACTCAGCTCGAAACTTGACTCGAGTTTGTTACGAATTATTTTTTTAGCTCGAATTCGGCTCGGTTAAAGTTCGTGGACTGTTTGGTTCAGTTCGAATGGTTCCTTTGGACAACTCAAATAATTAATTAAAATTTGAAAATTACTTGAAAAGGTTTTACATATATAAATATAATCTTTTACAATAAATATAAAAATAATGTATGAGTCATAATAAACATATAAATTATTTTATATAAATATATATATATATA
>NW_017721411.1:0-20918 GCF_001865875.1 Lupinus angustifolius | reverse complement strand
TTGGTTAATCGATTAACAGCAATTACAAATGTGTATTTTTAAATACTAAACATCAAATACGTTATGCACTTAGTTAATACATGTTTAACACTTAGTTTATTCCTGGAATGCACATATACATGTATTTATGTAATGCATGAACATATTATGAATGACATATCTCATGGATGGAATGATTTAAAAGATATATGCATATGAGACATGTATTAGGTGCCCTAAGCCTTGACTCAACTTAAACTAGAATCTAGTCTAAGCCTAGTACCAAATAAAGACTTAAGCACGTTGATTTGTTGATGATCTTCAAGCTCTTATAGGCACAAGTTGTCCTCATCAAAACTATGACATTCAAGGAGAGCATTCCAAAGTGTTCCTCTTGACATGCACACTTTCAATGTGGTGAAAAGGGGATAGAAATCAAGCACGAGTTATACCCAATGGTCGAACAAGGGCTAAAGAACCCAGTAATGACCCGAAATCGGTACTTTTTTATGATCCTAGGTAATCCATACCTATAGCCGGAATCATAGGACCATGACATTTTTTATTTTGATAAGTAAAAATTTTAATCAAGAAAGAACAAAGGAACAAATACAATTATAAATAAAAAACCAAACCAAAAACGAAAAACAATAACCCCCAAACCACTAAGAAAAATTTCCTAACAATAATATTCCAAACATAAAAACGGATTGGAGTACCATTCAAACCAAGACATGAGAGCAACTTTGTGACGGCCTTTGATCCATAACTAGGACTTAAACTTAGTCTCATCCAGAAGCTCCTCCACACACACAATTTTGTTGTTGAAAATAATGTCATTTCGATTCTTCCAAAGAGACCAAATTCCAAGCATCCAAATAACAGAGCAAACTTCTTGTTGAGATCTACCTTTAACTGGCAAAAAGTGTTGCAAAAAGTGAGACTTTCCGGTAGGAGGTAACACCATAGCAAGACCCAACCAACCACAGAGAAGCAACCAACAACTATAAGAGAAAGGACAAGAGATAAAAGGTGATTCGTTGTTTCTGGTTGAGTCTAACACCAAACACACATAAGATCATTACCAACGAAATTACCTCCCATCTTGAATAAATTCCACTTACATGGGACCCTATCCAGAAAGATCCTCCAAGCTAAAGCACAAATCTTCAAAGGGTCCAAAGATTTCCACAACACCTTCCACAAAGTATGATCCTCTATGATAGGATCATTCGTTTCCCAAATCACAGAGTAAGCTAACTTGACCGAATAACAATTAGACGCGTCGTGAATCCAGGTCGACTTGTCTTCTACATTCTCCTTGATCTTTATAGTACTCAACAACTTAAAAATCTTCAATCAAAGGTTTTTTCCACTGCCACAACCCATCTCTCCAATAACCAAAGTGACCTACCAATACCCCTTTTGATGAACTCAAATTATGCAACCTCTGAAAAGATTCCTTCAAAGAACCTTCCCCCACCCAAAAATCCTCCCAAAATCTAGTATGCCTCCCATTCCCCACCACTTTTTTGAAACTACCAATAAAACCTCCCTGAACTCTGACTGCCCCACCCATAATCCTTTTTAACTCCTGCCACCAAAGGGACTCCAAGGACCTCCTAGAGCCAACCTCACCCCATTTAAAACCAAACTTAGCCCCATACTTAGACTCTAACACTATAGACCAAAGAGCTACTCTCTCAGATAACATCCTCCATCTCCACTTACCAAATACTTATACCTTGATTTCGTGACTAAAATGAGTCAAACTACCTTAGAAACTTAGAAAAGAAGTATTACAAAGTGTGTCTCCAATGGCTCAAATTGCAAGTCCTTAAATAGTGTTTTAGTGTTGATTTTTGCGCTTAGCACACCACCTATGCACTAGGTGCAGCCTCAAGATGGCTATCCGTGACCTTTTAGTGCACCAACTTGCGTTAGGCACACCTCAGTATGCTTAGCGCCATCCATTGCGCAAAGCTCAAATAGGTTCGCTGAGCGCAGACGAAACAATGGCTAAATTTTCAGAAATTTTCCTCGTTGCGTTGAGCGCATTGATTTTTCTCATTTTTCCGATCCGACTGTTCATAATGAGAATCCATCAGTTAGGAACAACATATCCAAATTTTAGCTAAATCCAACGGTGGAAGAGTGCGGAATCGCACATTTACTCGGACAACTCATGGTTGAATTCTTGCTTTAGTCCAGACTTATATTTTTGCCATAATTCTTCCAAATTAAGCATGCAAAACACTCCAAAGTTGAGACTTGGCCATTTAAACATGTTTTAATCATATATTAGTACAATTTCATTCATTCAAGTTGATTAAATAGTTAAAGTGCCATAAAGAATTGTATATAAAATATGATCAATTTGGTACTTAACAATGATGAGTAGTAGTATAGTGTTTACTTTGTATTTCTCTATTTTTTCCTCCTTTGGAAAGTTAGTTACTAACTGGAAGTTAGTTATGACAGTTATTGCCATATGTGGCAAGTTTGTTTTCCTCGTGCAAAAGGCCAATTGGCTTTACATTCATTGAATGAGAATCAAGAAACTATGATTCTAACTATACTCAATAACCAGCCAAACACATAATGTCCATTTATAATGATATTTTGTCTAGAGAAACGAGCATAAGAAATGCAGTCTGAATGGCTCACGCTCAACTTATGCACATTAGAGATCCAGATTTGTCTATGCCGTTGATATGTTGAATTCCACCACAAAAATGATAGGTTTAGTTAAATTATGATGAGGCTAACTTTTCTTCTTCGAATGTGGATTCTCGCGGTAGCATTATGAGGGGCCATTTTGGAGATTTTATTGTGTCCTTCTCTAAGCTTATAAGCACATGCTTAGCATTGCATCCAGAATTGTGGGGAATTTATCTGGAGTCTGTTTATTTTAGCACAGGGGCTTTCCACATGTAGTTCCTGAATCTGATTCCACCTTTTATTGTTCCATTCTTGAATTTTGGTTGTGTTGGATCCATCCATGTGCATCACTTGTCACCCAAATTTGTCTCTATTTATTTATTTTACCCCTGTCATTTGGGATCATGCCTTGAGAGGGTTTAATTCGGTTGCTCATGCCTTAGCAAAGCATGGTATAGGCTTGAGTATGGAGGTGAAAGTGTCTTCGTCTTTTTCTAGTTTTTGTTCATTGTTGTTTCTGTTAGATATTGGGTCTATTTTCTATTTTAGAGCTTTGTAGTTTGTTTTTGGTTGTTGCTTCAAGATGCTAACTAGGGATGGCAACGGGTACGGGTAGTAACTACAATGGGTACCCGCAGGTTTCTTATATTATAAATGAATTTTTAATTTTTTACTTATATTATGTTTCAAATTAGATAAAACTTAATTATTTTTGTACATTTTGATTAAATATTTGACAAAAATGCTAAATTTATTTGTGTTTTCTATTTGTGTGATTTTTGTTCTCATTTCCTTAACAAAAAATATACATTTTCTTTGTAAAACATATGTGTTTCTACATATGTAATAATATTTGTGGGGTGTTTATCACCAAACTCAATAAAATATGTAAACAAAGTAAAAGAAAACAAGTAAAAGAAAAAAATGTACATAGTATAATAAATATTAGTACGAGTACCATAATACCCGTACTCACCCCCGTATGTACTATGAGTATTTTTAAAAACCCGTTTGTGACCTGTACTCGTGCCCTTACAGGTTTTACCTACGAGTACCCACGGGTATGGGTTTTTTGTCATCCCTAAAGCTAACCAATGTTATAAAATTATTACTGAACCGACCCGTCAAACCGAAAAACCGGTGAACCAAACCCCATATCAGTATGGGATGGAAGTTAGACCGGACATGCACTATACCAGCAAGAATCAGGAAAATCAGTGAAATAGCCGGATTTGTGCAAATCAGAGCAATAGGTTAGAAAAAGAAATTCATTGGAACATAAAGTATGTTTATCGGAGACATTAAGAGGACGAAATAAGAGGAAGAAGAATCAATACTCCTTCATGGCAACAATTATTATTACAATAGAGTGGAACCAAAATGATATTATTATGGAAAGATGAATAAATTTTGGTGATAGTTGTTTGAGAGTAAGAGGAGGAAATAAAGCTGGACTCTTTAAGGGGATGTTTAAAATTGAAATTCATCTTTACCTCTCTCCTTGTTGCTGTTGTGAATTAGGGTTAATACTATGAAGTTGTTTTCTTCTCTAATTGGGCTGGGCTGTTAACTAAATTTGAGCTTAACCTCACCCATTGAGTTATGGGTTGCTGAAATGATTAATTAATTATTGTAATAAAAAAACATGAGTTGAATAATTGAAAACAACCTAACACAACAAATGTTTTACCATCCAACCAATAAAAATATTAAACAATAAATAAATGTATATGAATAATATTCTATTATATATAATTTAAGCGTATATAGTTTAAATAGTGAATTATTGGTTGAACCACTATACTATTATTCTAACCAGATTTATGATTAATATGGTATTAATAACATTGATTTAACCCCTTTTTATTCATCGGAAATATGTAATTCATTAAATTTAAGGCAATGCTACTAAATGCTCTAGGAAGATTATTTGAAAGGAGAATAAATTATGTTTTGATAGTTTGGCATTTTAATATATCAAGATGTGTTGAAATCCAATGTGTAATCTTTTTATTTTTCTTAGGGGGTGTTTGTTTGAGTTTATAAAAAATATTCCCTGTAATGGTTCGGAATAATATATAAATATATTTGTTTTAAGTTGTAAAAAATATTCTTTGACATGAATCTTTCTCTGAAAAAATATATTCTCATATTTCAATGTTTTTTTATTCCTATAGAATAGATTGGGAATATTTCATTCTTACATATAAAAGTTGTAATTTTCCTATTGTAATTTTCTCTCTAACTTTTCATTTCCCTCAAATTCTCCATTACCCACTTCCCCCTTTTTCTCCTTCGTTCATATCCCTTCTCTCCTCCACACCCTTCTCTCCTCCACACCCTTCTCTCCTCCACACCCTTCTCTCCTCCACACCCTTCTCTCCTCCACACCCTCCTTCTCCACGCCCTCCTCTCCTCAACAGTCATCAACACCCTCCTTCACCACACATCTGTCCTCATTGTTCACACCCTACTCCATCCTCTTCCATCAAACCAACACTTTCTTCGTTTTGGGTAAGTGCATTTCTCCCCCTTTTGTTCTTTCTATTTGTGATGATGATGAAGATAATCTTGTATGAAATATGATTGACTTGCCAAAAAAGTGTTTATTTGACTGCTCCAGGGTTAAATCTAATGGAATAGAAACTAATTTGATTTTATATATGTTCTATTATTTATCTTGCACTATCCTTAAAAGAGTGCAGACATGATATTGAGCTATGTCTTGCGGTTCACATGTCTAGTGTAATTTGTTAAAAGGTTTACAGAAAATAGCTTAAGAATAGCGAAGTGCTAATATAAACCATAGGGATATTTTATTGATAGATACTTAAGCAATGACATACAGTTTTACTGTTTGATTTTAAACTGACTTTATTTGTGAAATGTGTAGTTTTTGATTCTTGAAGGCAAAGAAAAGGCAATGATGAAGTATTTTATGCCTTCAATTTTTTAGGTATTGGATTGTTGGTGTTATTATGTATGATTGGGATGTAGGAAATTTGGTTTGTAGATCATGGAATTGTTAAAAATGATTGAATCATTAGACTATATTGATGTTTCTAATCTTGTTATTACAAGAATCAAACTTTTCTTCACTGTTCTAGGTACTACCTTGTTGGTTTTGTAGGCTAAAATTGAAGGGATTTATATGTTAATATCTAAAAAATAGACCGATCCAAACCGGACCGAAACCGCATATAATATTTGGACCGGACTGGATCGGACATCTTAATATAAATGGACCGGACCGGACCGGACCGCATACTAATTACGCGTTTGGATCGGACGATTTTTTGCTTAAAAACCGATCCAAATGGACCGCGAACACCCCTAGTTCATATGACTTCGATGCAAATATTCAACTACAAATTTAGAGTAAAATAAGTAAGTCACTTGAAGATACATCTGTCTCTTACTTTTTATTCCATGGTCAGTGCTCTTCATTATGTTTTGTAGGAACATTCATTTCTATTAGCTCTTTTCTTCCAATTGCATCTAAGATTCTAAGTACTATTTTTTCCTCTTTTAATTATTTATTTCTATTCCGTCCATAAAATGTTATACTTTTCAAGTGGAAATAAATTTGTACTTCTCAATTTTTTAATTCATTAAAGTATAAAAAGCGTTTCTTGTATAAGTGTGTGAAAATATAAATAGTGGAAGAAATATTATAGCATTGTCATATGCTCCACCGGTCCTTTATTTTTATGCATTCAATGGATTAATTGTTATCCTAGGATACTTGATTTGTCAACAATGATGATCAAGGTTTCATTGCTGCTTAAAGAAGATATCCTCTAATAAATGTTGTTTTTCCACTTCAAAGAAAAAGAGAAGAGCCAGTACACAAGTGCAAAATAAATCCACATATTTATATGTTATAGGCTCCTTACTTTTCCTATTGCAGAACTAAAAAAAGGTATTTTTGAATATGGCACATTTGATGGAACTCCATCAAAAGAGGATCATGATGTTGGCATTATTAATCATATACTTGGAGTTTTTGAATTGCTTCACGTTGATAACAATACCTATATGCTACTTTCTAAATAAATACTTGAAAAAGCAAAAGAGAACATGAGATTCTTATGAAAGAAGTGTAGTTAGAGAAGAGCATTTTCATAGGATCGTTTTCATGAGTGATGTGGCTTGTATTGGAAATACTAGGATGGATACCTGATAGGACTGCATTCCATAAGTTGTGATAAATGTTCGAATAAATACTCATTTTAGTCTCTTATATTTTTTTGACCTTATCAGTTTAGTCTTTAAAAAAAATCTAAAATGGTCCCAAAAATTTCAAATGTGAGTCAAATTAGTCCTTTTGGGATCAAATTAGTTCATATCAAGTGTTGTAAAACAGGCTAAAAATGTGTAATTTAACCCACATTTAAAATTTCTAAGAACCATTTTATATCTTTTCTTTTTTTTGAATGACTAAACTGATAAGGTTGAAAAAATATGAGGAATCAAAATGAATATTTAAGTAAATGTTAACAATAGGACAATTAGTTCCAACTAGACATATGTGCTTATAAGAACTGGTGTCTATATTCTTGCACACATTAGCACACAACGATAAGAATCAGATTATAAAACGACAATTTGTAAGGTCTGGTGGAACAATTAGTAGACACTCAGAAGTATATTGTTGGCAGTTTTATGAACAATGATGATGCCTCTGATGCACAAGGAGGTGGTTCTACATCTAGGGATGGAAAGCATGGGGAAAAGACCTAAACGTAGTGATGATACATCTGATAAACTAATAGCTTCATTCAAGGAGTTTCAAGAAAAAGCTACGTGAAAAATCGAGAAAATCGCGAGTTGATTTCAACAATAGAAAAACACAATTGAAATGAGCAATTTAGTTACCTCTACCTTAGAAATGGAAGGATTGTTCATAATGAATATAATGAAGGCTGCTGTATTGATCAAACTCCTCTCCATTATGGAGAGGCAAGTTATATTTTGTAGTGTATTTTTAAGACCAAAATTGTAATTCTAATAAAAAGTAAAGGTTATAAATGTCATTATCTTTTAAGTTTTTAGTGTATTTTCCCACTACTTGCCTCTCTATTAATGGAAAGGAGTCTAACTCATTGATCAACAATGACAATAAGCTATGAGTATTTCTTGAAAGTAGATACTCCTGAAATAAGGAAAGAATTTTTCTACTTAGTTCTCACCAACAATGGTGTTGTGTGAAATTTGAATATCTCGATACATTGAATTTAAAATTTGTTGGGGAATTAATTTCTAGGTTTTTTATTTATTTTGATTTAGATACGAATTATCAACAAGGGTTGATCTAGCAGTTTAAGATTTCACTAAATCCTTAAGGTTGATGGTTCAATTCCTAAAAACAACATTTATTGGAAGTGACAGCTATGAACTTCAAAAAGGATTAATTCCTTACCAAAAATGTGAGAATATATTATTAGTAGTACAAAAAAAACTTATACTATGACGGAGGGAATATTTAATTATGTTAATAACTTAACTATATAACTCAAATGATATATAGAATCCTATTTTTAGAATATGAGTATATTGATAATTTTTCAAATTATTTGTAGGAATATACATCATAAACAAACATGATTTCACATGAATGTCTCAAGAAATATAAATGTCAACCAAACATATATTTTAATATATTGAAGAATAACATTTCTGATAATAACATTTATAAGAATGTACTTCTAAGGATTATAAATCTATATCCTAAACAAAAGCCCCTTAACCTAATCCTTAAATATAAAACTTGTGCAAAAAAAAATATTGTAGAATGAGAAAAGTCTTCAAATTGATTTTTATCTATTAACTAATACTTTTATCATTCTACATTAGTAATGAAATAAACATTTAGGACACCAATGCTATCAATTTATTTATAAACAAATTTTTATTTTGTACATAAATATTGATTTTTTTTAAAATTATCTCTACGGGTAGGTTGAAAATATTTGGTAAAAATATAAAAACAATTATTCTACGAAAAATTAAAAAATTAGGTGGATAATTTGGTACCTAAAAAACCCTAAACCCTCATAGAGCACCTGACACACTGAAACTGCAACATCCCCAAGCAGCAAGAGAAAGAAGAAGAAGAAAGCTTGAGCTTAATGGGAAAAATACCACCTTCCTTCCCTTCTTAATTGCAAACATAAGAAATCCATCATCGTCACAAATACTTCCTCCACAAACCCATTCTGATTGAGGGTTGAGCTTCAAGAATAGTTTTTGGAGCAAAGCCTAAAGTGTTTGTGTTACCCTTAGCTTTAGTTTATTAGTGGAGATATATTTCCTCCATGTTGCGTACCATTAACACTACCACTAACACTTTAAATAATACAAACATTTTATAATTATCTTTTCCATCAACATCTAGCAATAATTAACAATAAATGTTGGGTCCAATTTTACTCAAACAAATTGAATAGTTGGGGTTACTGCTTTAGTTGTATGAAGAAAACTTAAAAATGATATCATGTCTAAAATTATAACAATACTAATATAACACAAATAATATGCCAACATTAACCATTAACAATTTAACTCATGTACTCAAATTGAAGTTATGCTTGATAGTATATTTTCTTTGTAGTATATACACGTTTACCTGTTTCTCTATCCACATTTATATATTTTCACATACTAACATAGGATATCATTTAATTAAAAATAAAAAATTTAAAAACACAAATTTATATTTTAATATTATTTGGAAAATGCTGATTGGGTAGGAACATTTATTTCTATTTTTATGATGACAAAATTAGAAATAAGAAATCAAGTTCCATCATTTTTCATGGAATGGTATGTACTTCGTATAAATAAGGGGTTATTGTCCTCAATTGTAGACTAACTTATTAGACATAAAATACAAGACACAAAGTCATTCTCCTCATCTCATTAAAGGATAAACTAAGGCTAATGGTGATCAAAGAACCTACATGTTCTACTATGAACATGCTTTTACATACAAGGACATGAAGTTGGTAGAACATGATGAATGATGGTTTAAAGTTCATTCAGTATATTCTCTACGAATACATTAAGGTATGTTTCTGCTCTAATTTCTATATATATTTTTTCTCGATGATTTAACATGAAAGATCTTGGTAATATATGATAATAATTGTTCATTATCTTTAGTATGTATTATGTTTCTTTATGTATATAAAGTCTCTCCCACCATATTAAAGTTTATCTTAGAGATTTTTCATACAAGTTATATCAGAGTCACTTTCATGTTAGGAATTAAGGTTTTCTACTATCATATATTCATTTTGTGAATTTGGTATAAATTGTCATTCTTTATTCATGCCAATGCCCATATGTGGTGGTTTTGAATTATAATATGTAGGCATTGAATTATGGATATTCTGTTATTTGTGAAAATTTTCATTGACATTTAGATTTAAATAATGCTTACGGCCATTTGATAAATTTTCATATCACAATATGTTGTGGTTAAATAATTCTTCATCTTTAAATTAGGAATGCTTGATGAGGCCTTTAAGTTTTGAGTACTTAACTAATAATTTGTTTGGAGCATATGCCTAGTTTAAAATTTGCAAAACAGAGCAGTATCTTTTTTGTCTACTAGTTGAAGTGTTATACTAGCTCAGTGGAGTTCCGTTCAACAATGGATTTGACTCAATGATTGTAAAACTTCACCCCTCTCTTTATTATATCCAGAAGAAGAGCTAGTGGAATGGACCCTTTCCTCATGCCAGCTGGGGAAAGAAAAGAGGCCCACTATGAGATGAGGAGGGGATTGGTCTCATTTGAAGATCTCTATATTAAAAACGAGATTTATAATATACAAAGCAGGTTGAACCGCTTTCAGCTCCGCCTTCACTCCGTCGAACGAAGTTGTTTTCTTTGCTTTCTCTTTCTTAGTCTTTCTGATATCTTTGGTCTTTTTCCCATGCTTTCTGTTGGTCAACAACCAACCACAACTCAATAGAATGAATTCGTCAAGATGTTTTGATCCTTCTTCTCGTTTTCGCCGTCCCGACATCTTACCTTCCATGAGCACGAGTTATTCCACACAATAGTGAAATCCTGCAAATAAAGCAAAAAAGGCTCCCATAGAAAGTACATAATGGAAATGGATTTTCGGCATCAAGACTAGTTCTTTCCTTTCTTTTTCAAGAGTTGTTATGCTTATAGTTCCCCACTTTGCAAGCACATTCATTGATGCAGTGAATCAAAACTCAATTGGTATTTTTATAACCGCAACTCTTTCAGGAAAGTGGACAGTAAGCTAGTAATTGCATTCAGAAAAAGCGGTAGAAGGGCGTGAAGAAGACTTGCTCACTTATAGGTCAAGAACGAATCATACTTGAAGTCAGGAAGTCAGTTGCTAGTAAGGCCTTAGTTTCTTTCTAGTTCACATTGAAATATGTAGCTCTGGAGTGGCTAAACCGGAGCAGATAGGTAAAGAAAAGAGTTGGGTTATTGCCCGAAAGGAAAGTAGAAGTAAGCGGTTACCACTTCATATATGATTTCCCAGATAGATTCTTACTGCTTTATATGTGTGTAGTTTTGTTGTTATATGGTTATGTAATGTAAAATCTTCATAAACCATGTTGTGTGTATATGAAATTACGTTAGTGTAATTGAAAGAGTTGAATTGCCACATACAAATAACAGTCTGTAATTGGTTGTAGTGGTTGGTCATTATGCCTCAAAGGTCTTCAGTTCTGCACAATAAGTGGGAAATAAATTTTGGAAACGTTCAATTTTTTGAAACGTTGATTTTTATTCATTGGATTCAATTATTGTTCTGGAATTTTATGTTCTGGATTTATTGCCAAAACGTTATAAAGTTTGTTGTGGGTGCAATGGTTGGGATTTAGCTTTTAGAATGTATGAGGTGGTATGTTCTAAACTCATTGATTGAGCATTGTTTCAGAATACAATGTATGTGGTTCAATACCAGTTGGGTGCAATTTTTGGGGTTAAATTAGTTTGAGCACTGAAATAATTTTAGTTGTCTAAGTAACTGAGCTATATCATTGGTTGCAGTTGTTGGAATCTGTTCAACAACTAGTGGGTATAACGTTTTGAAATTTAACGTTTCTAAGCGATTAAATGAAATTGAAGTTGTTAAAACAGATTGACAATTGGTTACTGGTTACTTTGGTTGGGTAGTAGCGTTTCATAAGGTGGTCCTGTGTTTCTACCCAGACCATGAGCAGACTTTATGAATTTAACGTTGCCAAAATTACACAACAGTTGGCTATTGGTTGGCGATTTATATGCTAAAATTGGTTGCAGGTTCAACTCACAATGGATGCAATTTTAAATTTACTTTATGTCATTTCCTTCCGTATAAGTAAACTTTACTGTAACTGTTAACAACAGATTGTAAATTTAGGTAACATTTTTTACCTAAATTATTCATAATAAATGTCAAATATTAATGTGTGTATGTATTCATGTCAATATTAATTGGTCCAAAAAAAGATTATTATTTGGTTGGATTATATACACATATATGATGGTAAATATATGATAATTATAACGTTTCATATGTGAATGTTAAATCAATTCAAAGAAGGATTTATTATTTTAAATGTATTATTATCAATGTTTGACCATTACAACAACTAGCGTGTTGACATGTACTGTTGTGCTTGTCAACCCGCTTTCCTATCGTTTGTAATGTATAGTTTGTATTTTATAAATTCAAATATAATTTTTTACGCTAAATTTACGGTTAAATTTATTCAATTCGTCTAATATTCAATTTTTTAAATACACTTTTAAAATAAGAAGATAATAAGGATAAAATAAGAAAATAATATTATATGGTTTTTTGGTAGAAATAAAAAGATATTGAGGGCAAAATAGGACAATGATAGGTGGCTATTTTGTGTTTTCCCTTTATTAATAGTATAAAAGTATAGATACTATCATTAATTGACAATTGATATGGAATATTAAGTCAATTATATGTTTGCGTTTTATGTGAATAGTAGTTGGCCCAAAAAAAGATAATTATTTGGCTGGATTATATACACATATATAATAGTAAACATATGATAATTATAAGGTTTCATATGTGAATAAGAATGATTTATTATTTTAAATGCATTATTATCAATGTTTGACCATTACAACAAGACTACTATTAATTGACAATTAATATGAAATATTAAGCCAAATGCATGTTTGCATTTTATACGAATAGTAATCGATCCAAAGAAATACTTATTGTTTGACATAACTGATTATCAATATTTGATTACTATATTAAGTATATCATTTACAAGTTAATATTTTATTCAAAGACTAAATATTAATGTTGTGTTAGGTAAGTCGTGATATGCCCCACCAATATTTAAATTTAAGGGTTAAAGTTGATTGTGAGTTTAATTCCAAGAAGGATTGCAATTTGTTTTGTTCTTTATTTTATTGACTTCTCTAGGTACAATAGGGAAATCAAGACTATCTATTTTTGGTTAAAAATTGGTAATTTGGTTGGATTAAAAGAAATTAGAAATTGTTTGAATTTACTTGATGTGGAACTAATGGACGAAGAATCAATATTGATTGTTTATCTTCTTCCCACTTTGATAGATAGTACAGGCAGTATAAGTGATCGTGACCGATTTTTGGCTCGAAGCGATGAGAAATATGCAATATCAATTGTAACTTTACTATTGAATCCCAAAATAATTAAAATGTTTATTATTTTTTAAATAACTTTTTAGATAAATTAGAAACAACTCGAATCATGACCATATTTGATAGTCATATAAATAATTTTAATTCAATACGGAATTAATAGAATAGAGATGATGTTGGTGGTAGTAGAATATGCTCCTAATTACATTTTAAATTAATAAAATATGCATCTAAAATTGATAGATAAAAGGTAGTGGTTCATCCATAATATAGGTCCAATAAATAATTATATACAATTTGTTTGAAAAGACTTACTGGTTTAGGAGTCCACAATTCCATGGACAGTATTAAGCAAAATGCCTTTCTCCCTAAAGACGTGCCTATAATACTCCTCTAGGGTCTCACCTTTCCATGCAAAGACATCAGTACCGTAATGTGCAATGGCAGCAGCAAGATGGTCTTGAGTGGAGATATTGCATGAACACCATATGACTCCAGTGTAGTTTTCAACACGTGATTCTTTTCTTTCACTCTTCGTAATTCATTTTCAAGTCCAGTCATCTTAGTTTGATAATTTTCACTATTAGTTGGTCTTGATATTCCACCACTTTCATACGTTAAATGAAGCCCAGTGTTTACATGATGATCAATAAGGAGAGTTGATGATTTATCTTGGTCTTGATCATGTTGCTTCTTATGATGATCATTATCATCATTAGAAGATGGAGAGGGAGGTATCATCATTAGAAGATGGAATGGTGGGTTTCTTTTGTACTTGAGAGATGGAGAGGGAGGTAGTAGTTGTAAGAAAGTGGTGGTTTTCTTTTTTATTTGAATTTTGATATGCAAAGAGGATGAAGATTGAATTGGAGATTGAGATTAAGAGAGACATTTTGAGGTTGAGCTGGAGGATGGAAAAAGATGAAGACACATTTGTTTGTTAAGATGGTGCATGCTATATTGGGATGTAAGTCAAATTGGCGATGTGTTTGGAATCATAAGGCTTTAAACATTGTGTCCCTGGGCAAATCTTGTTAGTAATTAATATCGCAAAAAAACCAAGACTTTTTACTGTTGCAAAAGAAACAAGGTTTTAAGCGTGGCTAGTAAGAAAGCATCATCCTCTTTTCTTTGCTTGGATTTTGTTGGATGTTTGGATGGTTGTGTATTGAGAAAATCCTCTTGAGGGATGAACCATATGTAGATGCATATATGTCTTCCCCCTTTTCTCTTAGTGGCTTCTGTTGAAATAATAGGTGATGGGAGAGGAGTTTGGGCTCCTCTCCATTATGACATGTGGTAAAAACAAAATTTCAATGATTCATATTTTAACTTATTTTTAAATTAAATAATTTAAAAAAATATTCCTCTCATATTCCTAGTACTGGAGAGGAATCATATTCATGGGAGGGATGAGTGAAAGGTGGATCCCAAGTTGATGGGTGATTGTATGTCATATAGGTGGTTGGAAGAGGATCACCTGTACCCATTGGTGTCCCTAATGATGTACCAAATCAATCAAAATGAGTTATTTTATTGGAATTTTTTTTATAAAAAACATAAATTAATATTTTATATTATTTTAGGAAATATGATTGGTTAGGGACAGAGAAACATGATTTTTTTGGAACAGAGGATCCTTGTCCTATGTGGTTTGGGATTGAGGGATGATGGGTGGTTTTAGATTGAGGGGTCATGGGTAGTTTTTTTTTGTAGAAGATGTGGAATGGGAAAGTGAGTATGGAGTTTCTTTATGTTATTTATTTTTTGAAAAAATGGGTGTTCCCATGGTTCAGTAAGAGTTTTTATTTGGTTTTCTATGTTTTACTTTAAAATTTATTTATGGGATCTCACTAAAGTAATGATGACTAATTGAAAATTGATATCTATAGATCACCTTTCATGTGATGTTTATACTGCACATTTCATGATTGATCTAATATCATTTACTTGTGTTAACATTAGTGATCATTAATTAGTTTAGTTATGATTGATATAACGAAAGTCACCTTGGTTCTACATATTAATATAATTATTGGACGGGATAAATATATGTCTAAGGTTTATAATAATGTATTTTTTAGCTCATAAAGTCTAACACAATTTGTAAAATTATATATGTGACCAATGAGAGATTTTATAAAATTTTGGGTCACAAATGTAATGTTTAAACATGTTTAAAGTCATTATTTTAGGTAGACAAATTAAAGTGATCTAATTCAAGTAAGATATATGGCTATCGACACAATTGTCATGAATATTTTTGTATGAATACCTAAAGTCTTATTTCTATTTTTATGATGAGAAAAATTGGAAATAAGAAATAAAGTAGCATCACTCTTCATGGAAGGGTATACACTTCTTATAAATAAGGGTTATGGTCCCTAGTTATAGACTACCTGGTGAGACATAAAATACAAGACACTAAGTCATTCTCTTTATTCCATTGAAATAGAAACTAAGGCTAATGGTAGTTTATAATTGGAAGGCCAAAGAACCTACATGTTCTACTATAAATATGCATTTACATACAAGGACATGGAGTTGGTAGATAATGATGACGGATGGTTTAAAGTTCATTCAATATATTCTCTATGAATACATTAAGGTACGTTTTCACTCTAGTTTATATATATATATATATTCTTTCTCGATGATTTGACATAAAAAATCTAGACAATATATAATGATAGTTGTTCATCATCTTTAATATATATTATGTATCTTAAGTATATAAAGCCTATCCCACCATTAAAGTCTATTTATTAAAGATTTTTCCAGCTGAACCCTCTCACAATGACTTGACATGTAGTGCTAGAACTACACTAGTAGAATAATAAATCAAAGACCTCAAAAACACCTTCCGAGACGCTTCTATGTCACAAAAAAGTTTTTTATGTAAATTATTATATAATAACAAACAAGTCTATAATCTTCACTCAACAACTTGCTGCCAGTTACTATTTAATACATCATAGATGGTGTTTTGTAACATATCTTCACCAATCTCAAATATATCATATATGGTTTTGCATTTAAAAAAGTACAAACTTATGCAGGAGACGATAGTGCAGCGAGGGAGACAATGAGGTTTTCTATAAGTTTGTTCACCAATTGTAACATATCTTCTCCCGACCTATATTTACAATTCTCCTTTCTGATGTTGTATGTTGTTATTTGTTAATAGAGAAACTATTTTATCTTTTTTCTTTTCTTTATATATTCTTCTTTATTTATGGCTAATAGAGCAACGTTTTTGGACTAAGATAGAGACAATGTTTAAAGTCTTTTTCTGATGAGTATAGTGTTTCCGTCAAACACTGTATATAGACTCTTTTCCAAGAGTCTTACCATTTCATTCACAACTCTCCAATTCAAGAGTTATACTATTCAAAACAAAGTAGTATATAATTTCATGTCACAAGAGTCATTCTTACATTCTCTCACCTGTCTCCTGTGACAATACAATTTATGATATGTTATATATCTAACACTAATGCGCATAATCAGAATATGTTTTCCATATTCATTACATTAGAAGTCATGATTAAGAACAAGAACTAATAAGAGTCATGACGGTTGTACATCGTTTATTCGATATAGTGCCTTCCATATGCTACTATATTAGCTTTAATCCTTACATGACACATTAAAGGGAATCATATAATAATGTCATTTAGAAAGAAAACTTTATTTTCAACATTACGATTCTCACATATGTACATAAGTGTGAAAATAAAATATTAATCAGAAACTTAAATACTAACGAGCTCAAAGTATCAAAATATTAAGACTTTATAACCCATATTTTTTAATGACCAGTAAATATTTTGGGTAGTAACCTTTCCGTCAAAGGATCTGTAATCATAAAGTTAGTGCTAATATGCTCATATGACATTCTAAGTTTCTGAAATTCTTCTTTAACAACAAAGTAATCACCTTCATATGTTTAGCACATTTGGAATACTTGTCGTTTTTAGAAAAGAAGACTGTTGCGGAATTATAACAATAAATTTTCCGCGGCTTGGCAATATTGTCGACAACTACAAGTCCTGAAATAAAGTTTTGTAGCCATTAGCATGAACTGTGGCCTCAAAGTATGCCACAAATTCAGCTTCCATAGTGGATGCATCAATGATAGTCTGTTTCACACTCTTCCATGAGATAGCTCCTCCAACTAATAAATACACATAACCAAAATTAGATTTTCTTGTGTCTATACATCCGGCAAAGTCTGAATCTGAATATCCAACCACCTCAAGATGATTTGATCTCCTGTGAGTAAGCATGTGATCCTTTGTACCTTGTAAGTATCTCATAACTTTCTTTGCAGCTTTCCAATGTTCTATACCGGGATTATTATTTTATCTTCCTAACATTCCAATTGCAAAACTAATATTTGGTTGCATACAAGTTTGAGCATACGTTAAACTCCCAACTATAGATGCATAAGGAATTTCTTCCATTCCAAATCATTCTTTGGGCATTGCATCATACTAAACTTGTCTCCTTTCTGAATTGAAACGGGAGATGCTGAACATTTATCCATTCTGAATATCTCTAAAATTTTGTTAATATATGCTTTCTGAGACAAGCCTAAAAGTCTTTGTGATCTATGGCGAAATATTTATATTCCAATTACATAGCTTGTCTCAATCATATCTTTCATTTCATAATTTTTAGAGAGAAACGTCTTAGTCTCATTTAAAAGACCAAGATCATTAGTTTTAAGTAATATGACATCACCATATAGAACCAAAAAGATAAACTTACTCCTACTGACCTTTACGTATATACATTGATCAATAATATTTTCTTTAAACCCAAAGGATACAATATTAGCATTAAACTTAAGATGTCACTGTCGCGAAACTCGTTTAAGTCCATATATTGATTTCTTAAGTTTACACATCATGTGTTCTTTTCCTTTCTCTATAAATCCCATTGGTTGATCCATATAGACCTTTTCTATTAAATCCCCATTTAGAAATGCGATTTTGACATCCATTTGGTGTAACTCCAAATCATAATGAGCTACCAATGTCATGATAATCCTAGGTAAGTTTTTCTTATAGACTGGTGAAAATGTCTCTTTATAGTCAATGTCATCTTTCTGAGTATAGCCTTTTACCATAAGTCTGGCCTTATAACGTTCTAAGTTACCATAAGAATCACGTTTGGTTTTGAAAACCCACTTACAACCAATGTTTTTGGAATCTTCTAGTAACTCAACAAGGTCCTAAACCTCATTTTGTTTCATAGATTTTAACTCATTTTTTATGGCATTTAACCATTTATTGGCATTATCACTATTCATGGCTTGTGAAAACAGCAGATCTTATGTCACATTCTGACTCATGTAGGTAAACCATATAATCATCAAAAATAGCAGATCGTCTTTCTCTTTGAGATATTCTTAATGCTATCTCTTGTGATTCTTCTACTATAGATTCGCCAACTTCATTTTCAGTAATGGGATTATTTTGTTGTTCTTCATCATTACTAATCGGTCCAATAACTTGAGGAACAACATTATTAGGGACACAAGTACATGAAACTTGTACCATCACTTCTTGAATTTCCACTTTACGTGGTGTTTCACTCCCACTAACCTCATCATTCTCAATGAACCTAACATTATCAGTCTCAACAATTCTTGTAATATGGTTTGGACAATAAAATCTGTACTCTTTTGATTTTTCTGGATAACCAATGAAATAACTATTGATTATTCATGCATCCATTTTCTTTTCTTGTGGATTATAAATTCTAATTTTCGTCGGGCATCCTCAAACATGCAGGTGCCTTAAACTAGGTTTCCTTCATGTCCATAGTTCAAAAGGAGTATTTGGAACTGCCTTACTAGGATCCCTATTTAATAAATACATGGCAGTCTTTAAAGCATAAGTACACAATGAAATTGAAAGTGCGCATGTCAATAGGAGCACTTTGGAAAGCTTTCTCACTATATGTTTTGATTTTGATGAGGACAACTAGTGTTTATAAGAGCTTGAGATCATCAACAAATCAACGTGCTTAAGTCTCAAGATTGGTATTAGACTTAGACTAGTAATTAGTTTAGGTTGAGTCTAAGGCTTAGGTAAACTCTATACATGTCTCATATGCATAAAACTTTAAATCATTTTAAGTTTTGAGATATGTCATTTATAATATGTTCATGCATCACATAAATACATGTAATCTGTGCTATCTAGGCATAAACTTAGTGTTAAACATGTGTAAATTAAGTGCATAACCTATTTGAGTTTTGCAATTTGAAATTATACTTGGAAATATGCAGTTAAAGTTAATCGATTAAGGTGTGTTTTAATCGATTAACATAAGTTTTTGAAAAGCTGTTGAAACATAAAACTTGGAAAAACAGAATCAGTTACAATTTTGTAACACGTTAATCGATTAACCAAGGATTTAATCAATTAACTGGGTTGCAGAATTGATTCTTTATAAACTGCGTTTTTAGAACTTAAGCCATAACGTGCATGTTGCATTTTAAGAGAGTTAGAACATATTTCGTGTTAATGCATCTATATGACATTGTATTTGTGAGATTAGAAAAGAGAGAATTCTATGCTTTAGGATTGAGAGGCATTTCATGTTTAATTTCTCATCATTTCATCTCACATGTTCATGCATTCATTGATGTTTTTGTAAAGATTTTGTATTCTGTAAAATCTGTTTTCAACTAATACATTGTCATGTTATATGAGACTTGTGTTAGAGTTTTAGAGTAAGGTCTTAATTGTTAAATTTGAGCATTGTAATTGCTTTAGATTACTCTATGTTTTTGTTGTAAAAAGTGTTGTAACTTTGGGAATCTCAAGGTGTCTTACCACCAACGAGATTGTGTTGTATCTTCATTAGCTTAGAGTTCTTGATAGAAAGAATAAGTTCTTGGCTTGGGCTACACCGCAAGAAAGGTTTTCTTGAGCGGTAGGAAGGGAGTCAAACCAAGGGATAAGGTTCTTTAGTTTCAAGTAAATATTTAATGCAAGTAGTAGAGTCTATCCATGTACAATTTGAAAAATCTTCTCCAAAAGAGAAGAGAAAGGTCGTGTCTGATGATGTTGCAGGTGCTTTAGAGGAAGCATACTCAAAAGACGTAGATAATGACAAGTGGATAATGAAAAAGGAGCCAATGATGAAGGTCAAGTCGAACCTCAAGAGCATTCAGATATGCCAACCGTGTGGAAAACTAAGAAAGCTCACCCGATTGATAAAGTTATAGGTGACATATCTACGGGAGTGGTAACCCGTAGTTCCTTACGAAATTTCTGTAATTTTGTAGCTTTTGTATCGCAAATTGAGCCTAAGACCGTTGATGAGGCCATTGAGGATGTGCACTGGGGTATAGCTATGCAAGAAGAGCTAAACCAGTTCGAACGTAACAATGTTTGGGACTTGGTCCCTAAACCTAAAGATCATCCCGTGATTGGTACCAGATGGGTCTTTAGAAACAAACTTGATGAATCAGGCTTAATCATTCGAAATAAGGCACGCTTGGTGGCCAAAGGCTACAACCAGGAGGAAGGTATCGACTATGACGAAACCTAGGCCCCTGTAGCCAGATTAGAGGCTATCAGGATGCTTCTTTCCTTTGCATCTATTAT
>NW_017721410.1:0-743 GCF_001865875.1 Lupinus angustifolius | reverse complement strand
CTTTCTTTTGGAAAAAGGGTTCGAAAGAGGCTTGGTTGACACAACGCTTTTTTTTCGTAAATCAGAAAATCATGTATTACTTGTACAAATCTATGTTGAGACATAATATTTGGATCTACTAATGATATTATCTGTAAAGAGTTTTCTAAGATGATGCAGGGAGAGTTCAAAATGTCTATGATGTGAGAACTCACATTCTATCTGGGGCTTCAAATAAAGCAGCTAGAAAGTGGGATATTCATCCATCAGGCAAAATACTGCAAAGAGCTACTCAAGAAATTTGAAATGGATAAATGTAAGGAAGCTTCCACTCCTATGGCATCTGATTGCTACCTAGATGAGGACGAAAAAGGAAAAGCAATAGAGGTAACAAAGTATCGTGGTGTAATTGGGTCATTACTTTACTTAACTGCAAGTCGACCTGATATCATGTTTAGTGTATGCATGTGTGCGAGATTTCAATCATTACCTAAGGAATCACATTATGTAACTGTTAAAAGAATGATAAGATATTTAAAAGGAACAACTAACATGGGATTATGGTATCCTCGGGATGCCTCACTATCCTTGGTGGGATATTCCGATTCCAATTCCGATTTTGCCGGATGTAAATTGGATTGGAAAAGCACTAGTGGTACTTGTCACTTGTTGGGCAGTTCATTAGTTGCATGGCACAGTAAAAAGCAAGCATGTGTTGCTTTGTCCACCGCCGAAGCGGGATATATTGCCGCCGGTGTGTGTTG
>NW_017721409.1:0-3463 GCF_001865875.1 Lupinus angustifolius | reverse complement strand
CTTGGAATTCTTGATGAACAATATCTTGATTAAAACTGCCTAGATGTTTGTGTTTTGTCTTGCCTCTATATGTTTATTAGACTCTTGATTTAAATGAAATTTGTTGAAATGCAAAATGATATCTCATCATAACCTCTTTTCGTGATTACATATGTTTAGATTAATCCGTTAAAATGCATGCTTAAGTCCTAAAGAGTTGAAATCGTTCTGCTAGCTAAAAACCATTTTTTACCGTGTTTAATCGATTAAACACTTAGTGTTAATTGATTACATGGGCATCATTTTCTGAAAAATCAATTTTTACATGATTTTAATCGATTAACCATGCCCGTTAATCGATTAAAACGAGCAGTTTAAGTGAAGACAGCACTTCGGTTTCTCACTTTTTTTGGCATTTTCTCTATTNCTTTTTCGGCATTTTTCTCCATCTCCTCTTGCTTTTGAGTCTCTAAAATTGTAACTCAACTGACCCAAGTGCACTAAGCTAGATAAACCTCACCCTAACCCTCTCAAACCCTCTAGAAATTTCAAATTATCATCCATATTCCACTACATTCCCATTTTCCCCCAAATCAAACCCTAGGTTAGGTTTGCCCACTCATTCTCTTCTCGGTCCAACATCAATTCGGGTTCTACATTAAAATGGAGCAAGGTCGCACAAAAAGGTTCAAAACTCCTGCCAATCGTGGACGTAGAACGGAAGTTGGCTCATCCTCCACTCGGGACCGCGGTAGCTCATCCTCCACTCGGGACCGTGGTGACCCTTATTATTCGCTCATTCTGCAAGAGACCCGTTTGGCGAAGTTCCTAGGACGCAAACCCACATATGTAAGGTATCTCGACTTAACCTGGATGGCGGAAAAGAATTTCAGATTTCCGCATGATATGGAGGCTCAGGGAGCCGTTAAATTTCTGGAATTAAAGGGACAATTTTACCCTGCTCTAGTTAGGGAATTTTATGCAAATTTCAGATATTAAGATGGTAAATACTGGTCTATGATTTTTGGTAAACTGTTTGAGATTAGTGATGAACTGTTTATGAATGTCGATGAATTATCATCTTCGGGTTATGGAAGAGGAGATTGCTCATGGGTTAAGGATAATTTTGATCGTACTTAGGTGTATAAGTCATTTCTTAGAGGACCTCATCTGTATATTCAGGGTCAACTGACCAAGGCTGGGTCTTTGTCAACTGACCAAGGTTGGGTCATTATCTGTTGAGAACAGGCTATTACATTATATCATTGCTTATATTCTGGTACAGAGGAACACAAATCATGCACAACATACTGTGAATGATTTGCGTTTCATGTACGCTGTTAAGAATAATGTAATGATTAACTATCATGAGGAAATATTGAAGATTATGAACAGTGTGTCTCCGTCTCTGTCAAAGCTGCTTCCCTACAGTATCTTCATTTCACGGATTGTGGATTATTTGCATATTGATGTTTCTGACACCATCATTGTTGAGTATACTGATAAGGATCATCTGATTTGTGAGAGTCTGATTCATAAAATGGGTATATACAAGTATGACACTACTTGGCAATACTAGGAGGACTACACTACTATTGATATGGAGCTGTCCAAAGTGATGATGATCAGGGTGGCATGGGTGATCAGAATGCTACAAATCAGGGGGAGCCCTCTAGGACAGCATCACAGGATTATGTTTTTGGTATGGCTCAGATGGAGGCTATGGAACAAAGGCTCAACAACCGCATGGATCTTCACTTTCAAGGGTTGAAGGACTCATACTTTGCTGGTATGGAACAGTATGAAGAGCGTCAAACTGCTTATTCAGACAACCAATATCAATCTGTGAGGAATCTGATCCAATCAACAGCCGAAGCTCAGAATGCCTCCATTCGCTCTACAGCTGAAGCTCAGAATGCACTGTTTTGTTTTGAATTTCAGAAGTTGTCTATGTTGATCAGGGGTGACCAGAATATTGCCATTCCTGATGATGAGATTGATCTTCCTCCACCTCAACCATAGTTTAGAAGACTTTAGACCTAGGATATCTTACTCTTAGGTTTATTTCTTCTTTATTGCACTTTATGGACTCAGTTGCTGTTACTGTTTCAAGACTTATTTGTGCCATTTTCTGTCTCTGTTTGACATTTTATGGTTTGTATGGCTGCTGAATATTTTTACTCTTTATGCTATGTTCTTATTTTTTTTAATTATGTCAAAATAGCTTATTTGGTTATGTGAATGGCTCTTGATCATATGAGATTTTATGATGCATAACTTAAGCTGGTCATTGCACTATATTGCTTATTATGCTAATTGCTAGTTGATATGTAAGCCATAATCTCGTAATTGTTGTTTGAGCCACAACACTTGGGCAGAACAACTACCTGGTGCTACATATTCAGCTTCAGCAGTGCTTACGACAATACATGTTTATTTCTTGCAAGACCAAGAGACTGAAGAATTTCCCAAATATATGACAAGTACCACTTGTACTTTTCCTCTGAGATTTGCACCCATCAGAATATGAATTCGAATAACCAACCAAATCACATATAATTCCGTTTGGTTACCACAACCAAACGTTAGATGTACCCTTAAGATATTTCATGATTCTCTTAACGACAACTACATGTGATACTTTTGGTTTAGATTGATAGCGAGCACACAAACATGAAAGTGCGCATGTCAAGAGGAGCACTTTGGAAAGCTTTCTCACTATATGTTTTGGTTTTGATGAGGACAACTTGTGTTTATAAAAGCTTGAAGATCATCAACAAATCGACGTGCTTAAGTCTCAAGATTGGTATTAGACTTAGACTAGTGATTAGTTTAGGTTGAGTCTAAGACTTAGGTAAACTCAATACATGTCTCATATGCATAAAACTTTAAATCATTTTAGTTTTGAGATATGTCATTTATAATATGTTCATGCATCACATAAATACATGTAATATGTGCATTCTAGGCATAAACTTAGTGTAAAACATGTGTAAATTAAGTGCATAACGTATTTGAGTTTTGCAATATGAAATTACACTTGGAAATATGTAGTTAATTGATTAAGGCATGATTTAATTGATTAACATAAGTTTTTGAAAAGTTGTTAAAACAGAAAACTTGGAAAAACAGAATCAGTTACGTTTTTGAAACATGTTAATCGATTAACCAATGTTTTAATCGATTAACTGGGCTGCAGAATTGATTCTTTATAAACAGAACCATAACTTGCATGTTCGAATTTAAGAGAGTTAGAGCATATTTCGTGTTAATTGTTGCATCTATATGACATTGCATTTGTGAGATTAGAAAAGAGAGAATTCTATGCTTTAGGATTGAGAGGCATTTCATGTTTAATTTCTCATCATTTCATCTCACATGTTCATGCATTCATTGATGTTTTTGTGAAGATTTTGTATTCTGTAAAATCTATTTTTAACTAATGCATTATCATGTTATATGAGACTTGTGTTAGAGTTGTAGA
>NW_017721408.1:0-3273 GCF_001865875.1 Lupinus angustifolius | reverse complement strand
GTGTTGTATCTTCATTAGCTTAGAGTTCTTGATAGAAAGAATAGGTTCTTGGCTGGGGCTACACCGCAAGAAAGGTTTTCTTGAGCGGTAGGAAGGGAGTCAAACCAAGGGATAAGGTTCTTTAGTTTCAAGTAAAAGTCTAAGTGTTGTAATTGGAAGAATTGCTTGTAAGACATTATTTCAATTATAGTGAAGAAAAATCTCTCAGATCAGTCGGGAGGCCTGGATGTAGTTTGCAGGTGGACACGCAAACGAACCAGGTAAAAACCTTGTTACAGGCTTTTTCTTTCCCTCTCTCTCTTTATTGCTTTAATCGATTACTTTGTATAGCTGTTTTAATTGCAATATTCTGTTTCTATACTATACTGTTGTAACTCTGATATATCTGTTAGCTCTGTATATTCGTTTCAATCTCGGTTGATTGTCGTGCAAGAAGCAGAATTTGTTTGTGTAATCTGAGCTATTTTAATCGATTAAATGGATTACGTTAATCGATTATTTCTATTATGTTAATCGATTAATCTGGGGTTATTTCAACTTTAATTGTTGTTTCAGAAAAGCGGATACTCTGACCGCTACACCTATTCAACCCCCCCTTCTAGGTGTGTTTTAGCCACTGATACCTAACAATAAGTAAAGATGAATTACTCAACATACTCCTAACCATATTCAACAATATTTTATTACGCCTTTCTGATACACCATTTTGTTGCGGTGTACCTGTCATTGTGTATTGTGCACATATTCCACGACTTTCAAGGAATTTAGCAAATGGTATGAATGTTGTCCATTTTTATCATAGCTTCCATAATACTAACCACCTCGATCAAGCCTAATAATTTAAATATTTTTATCTAATTGTCTTTCAACTTCAGTAATGTAAATCTCTAAGGCTTTTAACGCTTGAGATTTATTAGACAATAAATAGATATATCCATAACGTGAATAATCATCAATGATGATAATGGAATATTTTTCATTATTGAAAGGATTAACATCAAAAGGTCCACAAATATTTGTATGTATAATTTGAAGAAGCTTAGTACTTCTTGTGGCTCATTTCTTTGTGTGTTTTGTTTGTTTACCATTAATATAATCCGTACATATATTTAGATCGGTAAAATCTAAATTCGGAAGGATTTCATTATTTAATAATCATTTCATTCTTATTTGTAAATATGTCTCAAACGTTTATCCCACGAGTAAGCAAAACATTCATCAATTAAGCCATACAATAATCCTTTATAAATATGTCTTTGTAAATATTTAATAATTCTTTCAGTCCTTAATTCTAACGTTATGATGCAAGGTTAAAAGTGTTTCAGATAAAAGATTATCAAGATTTAACTTGTATAATCCATACATAACCATTTTCAATTAAATGAGTATATTTATACAAACTGAAACATTCATTACCAAATTTAAAAGATTATCCAGCAACATCAAGTTTTGATAAAGAAATCATATTCCTAGATATATTAGGTACATAAAGGGTTTCAAATAAATATAAATGATATCTAGTATATTAAACGATAAGTCCCGACGGCTTCCACTGGAACCTTCACTCTATTTCCCATAAAGAAAATTTTTCATTTGGTCTAGTAGTTTGGGTTGTAATGAACCCTGTATAACATTAGAAACATGAGCAGTACATCCAGAGTCAATCCACCAAGTATTATAAGGAACTTCTGCTAAGTTTGATTCAAAACATACATAAGCAATATACTTACCTTTCTTTTCAAACCAACATTTGCGCTTTGGACAATCCTTTTAGAAATGTCCAATCTTTCTACAGAAATGACATATGTTATCATGATGTTCCTTCTTATGGATTTGAGAAGAAGTCTCATTAATTTTTAAGAGTCTTTTCCCTTTCTTGTCATGTTTCTTAATGACTTTCTTTCTAACTTCTTGATGATTAACATAATTGATGATATGATTTTCGTGGCTCCTCATTCTAGTTTCCTCTTGAACTAACATACTATACAATTCATGCATATTCTATTTACCTTTCATGGTGTTATAGTTCATTTGGAAATGACCATATTCAGAGTGTAATGAATTTAGTATAAATTGCACAATGAACTTTTCATCCACATCTATTCCCAATTCTTAAGTCTTGCTACAATGTTTGTCATTTCAATGACATGTTCATGCATAGTACGAGAACCATCAAATTTCATGGTGGTCAATATACTCATTAGTGTTCCAACAAGAGACTTGTCAGCAGTTTGAGAGTGCTCCTCTACAAACTTTAGCATTTCTTTAACATTTTTAATTTTAGGAAGAGCTGACTTAATTTGCCAGCAATACTCATTCGCATATACATTAAACTCGATCTATTTGATCTCTCCCAATTCCTATAATGAAATTTATGATCTTCAGTGCTTATATTAGTAATATCACTTGGATTATCTTCTCTAAGTGATAAATCCAAATCAATTACCCCAAGGTAAAATTAGATTTGTTCACTCCATTCAGAGAAGTTAAGTCCATTGAAAGTTGGAAAAGATGAGAATTGTGAATGCAAAACAACAGATACTGCAATCAATAAAATTAAACAAAAACATTAAGACCTTGAGTTACATGCTAATATGTTAAATTAATTCAGACTACTTCATATGTGTATACTAATGTTTACCTTTGGGTAATCCATCAATATACCATACTAGACATAATGTTACAAAAAAATTCGCATAAGTTGACAATGATGCATGTATATATTAGAAACATTTACTATCTTTGAATATATATATATAACTAATGATACATTTATACTACCAATATTCATGCTCATTGATTATGAGAACAAATAATTAACCTTTAGGCGATTCTTAATTGTCATATAATAATGAATTTCAATTTACTCATAAATAAATAATTGTTATATCATTCATAACATATCATTAATAAGTAAATGAAATATGATCATACAATTTGGAATTAAATAAACATAACGATTTGACCACTTTGGTGATTAACAAACTTATCATACAATAATTCCAAACAAAATAATTATGATTATACAACTTGGAATTAAAAAACATAAAGATTTGACCACTTTGGTAATTAACAAACCTATCACATAATAATTCTCAACATCTAACAAGTCATAATATTATACATACATATGACTTCCTAAAATTAGACTTAATTATAAAGTTGCATACATATTCATGAAACAATTGCATTAAAATTTCAAATAAAATTATAACTTAATTATATATATATATATATATATATATATATATATATATATATAATATATATTTG
>NW_017721407.1:0-29509 GCF_001865875.1 Lupinus angustifolius | reverse complement strand
ATATATATATATATAAATATAAGGAGAGATTCGTTTATATCCAATTTAAGTTACATTAATTACAGTCAATCTCATCAATTGATTTTCTTAAATCTAGCGGTCCAAATGAATGAAAATTATAAAAAATCTAAGATTATTTTTCCTCTCTCATCACTTATTTTCTCACACATTTGGTCCGTTAGATTTAAGAAAATCAATGGATAAGATTGAGTGTAATTAATGCAACTTAAATTGAAAGTAAACAGATCTCTCCTCTATATATAAAATATATATTATATTGTTTCTCTCTAATTAATATATATATATATATATATATAAACCTAATAATAAACATATATTCGGTTAGTGTTTCTTTCCAATATATATATAATTGTTATTATTTTTCCATTAATTTTATATATACATGAATATAAAGGGAAAACAAAATAGTAATAACTCTCTCTAAAATATAAGAACAGAAGCATATTAGGTAACACTAGTAATAAAAGTGGGAATCCATTTCCTTTAAGAGTAAGTTTTTTAAATTTACTTCTCATCCTAGTAATCAATTTTAAGGACATTTAATGATTTAGATTTACTCACTTATTGAAACCATTGGATGTTCCTAGAATTAATGATTAAGATAGAAAAGTGGATCCCTCCTCTAATAATAATGTCTAGTTTATAAAAATAGATTTCTACATAGTCACATTTCATAAAACAAAGCAGAATGAATAGTGCATATATGAACATGTAATATGAAACCGTGCATATAAGTTTAGTTACTTTAATACTATAATTTAGTAGAAATAATTATATGAGTTCTCTCTAAACATTCAAGAACATATCTCAAAACATCTATGTTTTATTATGGAAATCATGTGTAAATGAATCTTAAGAAATCATAGTTTTTACATAATATAAATAGTTATACAATACATCCATCTATGGATCCTCCTTTCTAATGTGTATGTTGTTCATTGTCAATAGAGAAATTCTTTTATTTTTTTCTCTTTCTTTATATGTTCTTCCTTATTAATAGTGAATAGAACAACATTTTTAGACACGATCCTCCTTCTAGGTTATTTTGGGTTCTTCCGGTCTAACCAGGTTAGATCGGATTTAACATGGTAAAAAATGGCGTACAAGAACTCTCATACTGTTCGGTGGTAAGGGACTGCCCCTACTTTCAAGTGACGAATGGGCTGATATGATCTTTGGGTCGGATCCTCGTGACCTTAGCTTGTAGTTTCTTTTTTGTTGCTGCTTGGAGATGTTAAGCTATTATTATTAATCCAAAAAAAATGCAATTCAATAAATTTAAAGCAATGTTACTAAATGTTCCAAGAAGATTATTTGAAAAGAGTAAATTATGATTTGATAACCTGACATTTAATATATGAAGATGTTTTGAAATTCAATGCGTAATTTTTTTATATTCCTTAGAAAGTGATATTAGAAAAATTCTTAACCAAATCCATAAATATATACGTTGTTTTGGAAAAAAAAAATTATTGTTGTAGAACGAAAAAGAAGTCTTCAGATTAATTTCTATCCATTAACTAATACTTTTATCAATCTATCACTAATGAAATAAACTTCTACGGCAACAATATTATCAATTTATTTATGTAGATGTTTTCTTTTGTACAGAAATATAGTTTTTTTATCTAGGTTGTAAATAATATGTGGCAAAATTCTAAAAAACTTATTTTACAAAACAATTTAAAAAAAATAGGTGGAGAATTTGGTACCTAATAAACCCTAAACCCTCATAGAGCACACCACACACTGAAACTGCAACATCCCCAAGCAGCAAGAGAAAGAAGAAGAAGAAAAGAAAACTCGAGTTTGATGGGGAAAATACCACCTTCCTTCCGTTCCGCAATTGCAAACATAAGAAACCCATCATCATCACACATACTTCCTCCACAAACCCAACCCAATCATTTTCCCAGAAAAAAACCATCCAATTCTCCAACCAAATCAAAAAAAACCCAAAAACCCGATTCTCAAACCCCTCCCCCTTCTATCTTCAAATCCCCAAACCTCTCCGACGCCAAAAACCTCTTCGATTCCATCCTCAAATCCTACCAACCTTCCTCTCTCGATTTCCGCTTCCACAACAATCTCCTCCACTCCTATGCCTCAATCTCATCCGTCCAAGACTCTACTGCCTTCCTCCGCCACATGATTAACTCGAGCCGCAATTCCTTCTCGCCTGATCACTCCACATTCCACATCCTGCTCTCGCAATCCTGCAAATCAAATGACCGTTCTTCACTTGCACCTGTCCACCAAGTGCTTAACTTGATGGTCAGCAGTGGTGTTAGCCCTGATAAGGCGACTACGGATGTCGCGGTTCGCTCGCTTTGCTCGCAGGGCAGGTTGGAGGAGGCAGTTGAGCTTGTTAAGGAGCTGTCTTCTAAGCATAATTCGGTTCCAGACACTTACACTCTTAATTTTCTTGTTAAGAATCTTTGTAAGTGTCGCGCGTTGAGTACTGTTTATAGCTTTATGGATGAGATGAGGAGTAGGTTTGGTGTTAAGCCTGATCTTGTTACTTATACTATTTTGATTGATAATGTGTGTAATACTAAGAATTTGCGTGAGGCGATGCGGTTGGTGAGTGCGCTTAATGAGGAAGGTTTTAAACCGGATTGTTTCCTCTACAATACGATTATGAAGGGGTTTTGTATGTTGAGTCGGGGGAGTGAGGCGATTGAGGTTTATAATAAGATGAAGGATGAAGGAGTGGAGCCTGATCGTATCACTTATAATACTTTGATTTTAGGGTTATCGAAATCGGGTCGGGTTAAAGAAGCTAAGAAGATGTTGCGTGTTATGGCGGATAAGGGTTTTTTACCTGACGAGGTTACGTATACGACACTGATGAATGGGATGTGCAGGGAAGGGCATGCGTTGGGTGCTCTGGAGTTGTTGAAAGAAATGGAAGCAAAAGGGTGCAGTCCGAATTCGTGCACCTATAACACACTGCTACATGGTTTGTTTAAGGCAAGGTTATTGGAGAAGGCCGTTGAGTTTTATGAAATGATGAAATCAGGTGGAATGAAGCTTGAAACGGCTTCTTATGCAACAATGGTCCGGGTACTGTGTAGAGAAGGTAGAGTTGCAGATGCTTATGAAGTATTTGATTATGCAGTTGAGAGCAAGAGTTTGACAGATGTTGCAGCTTACACAACATTGGAGAGCACACTTAAATGGTTGAGGAAAGCCAAAGAGCAAGGCCTTGCGGTTTAATTGGTATGTGTATTTAGTTTTCTGTTATTCTTAAATATTTGTTATTTACTATGTATATTTGTTATATTGATGTCAATTTACTTATCTGGGGGACCACAAAGAGCGTATTATGTCCACAAGTTGGCGAGGTAGCTCAAGATTGGGTTTCTTTTTGAAATATGTAATTTACCGATAACTGAATTTGGGATAAAGGTCTTTGGACATTGGAGTATCCATGCAGACATACAGGGTATTTAGTCATTTTAGGTGTACTTGATGTTCTGAGATTGTCACAAGTTCTGTTCTTCAGCTAACCATTTCATATGGCAGTAAAAATGGTACTACCCTTGTTATTGGAATGCAATTAGCCAATTATCTTAGTGAATTTCTATTTTTTTGGGTAATGATGTTTACAGTCATGAAAACTCCTAATATCATGTTTAAGTTAGTTGACGATACAAATATTTTAGATCACTCAAAAGTTTGGAACCAAGGTTTTGAAAATTGTGCTTCAAGTCTTAATCTCTAAGGAAATGCAATCAAAACTAGGCCCAAGGTTCTTGAGACAGTGTTATCAGTAGCAGATGCGTTCCACAGTCCATTGCAGTTAAAAAAAATAAGCCATAGTATATATAAAAGAAATCTGTGGTATTTAAGAACCATAATGACATTATGCAAAATCTAGTATGGTTATATAGCTGTATATGCAAAACCATAGTAACCTGATATGCGGTTCTCTATGGTATTGGTACGTTATACGTTACCGTATCAAATATCGGTACTATAGGGGTAATGCTCAATACGGTTTCGATAGCTCCCTGTATAGCCATTTCTAGTGTTACTTATAAGTTTGAATCAACTTTGGCTTCACCATAGTAGAAATATCTTAGGATAAATTTATTTCTTGTTTGTTGTAACTCATTCATGTAGGTGAATGCATATCACAAGTTATTCTTCTTTTCTTTGTTCTTTCTTTAACTTAAACCATAGGTGAAAATTTGGTCTGTTCTTTATAGGAAACCAATTCGCAAAAGAACTACAAATTGGTACGCAAGAACCAATTCGTAGTTCGCTACCGAACTGAGAGAACTGTGTTTCAATGTGCAAAACCATAACTTTAGGGAAACTGTAGAGTTTTATTCATATTTCATAGAACCTTCTCCACACCTGGATCATTGGGGAACTCGGGCTTGGTTGGAGAAACAGTGAATAGAACAGAGTTGATCTAGGGTATAATTTGAATGACCGACTTCTCCCTCCAAACCAACTATCTTAAGTTCCTAACAGAACACCTCAATCTCTCTCCTTCCCACTTTTTATAGTTCTCTTCTGGCCAGTTAGAGGTATATCTAGCGATGTGTGATATCAGTTAACTCTAATTGCTGTATCTACAGTTTCATTTAACTCTATTACTCCTCTGATCCATTTGTCTCTTCCTTATTTCTCCTCACATATTCTTTCCTAATTCAGGGCCTGCTACTAGCGGCTTTCATTAACTTTGGCACACCACATTTCAAGTTGTTTGGGATTTCACTTGACTCTGCATTCCGGAGTTCATTTATCCCATTCTTAAACCCTTACTGGATTTGCTTAAGTTTTTTATTCTACTTGTTTTTTAACAGGTATATTTTAGTTTTTACCATATTAGCAACCATAAAGTAAAGCATTGTCCACTTATCTGGTGCAGGTGCTTTGTGTCAAGAATTGCAGAGGGTTAGAGGATAATCACCATACCGGCACAAACAGGAGCTTCTAAGAAAATTTCTGTACGTTTTTGGTTGCTACATGAATGTATATTTTTTAACTTCGCTGTTACATTTTACGTGCCAAGCAAGCAAGCACTTTTGTGTTTCACCTAGATAGGAAATTGGACCTCCAACATGATTATTACACCAAATCTCAAAAGCTGAGGGTGATACCAACTGGGCTACAAGCTCATGAGATTATTATACAGCGCTTCCAATTTTTGGATGATAATGTCATCGTCACAATCGAAAACGGCATCATCGATATAATCATTCATGACAGTAATGTTTTGTTCTTTTCCTTTTGAATTTTTTATTTATTGGTAATGTAACCTGTATTCTTCTGGATCTGATGATTCTGTATTCCAGACAGAATAAGCTCATATTTTGCATTTGAAATGGAAAGTGCATCTGACTTTTAAGTTAAGGCAAATAAGTTGAAGTTGTGGCATTAATTTATTTGTGTTGGTTGCTTATTTGTTGTGCCACTTATCATTGTTATATTTGGATGCTTATTTGAAATTTACTTTATAAATGTAAAATTATGTTCCAGGATGAACAAGGTTATAGTATTTCGCCAAACACAGATATTAAAAAGATCACGGTTTTTGAAGTTACATGCAATAATTAATGAAAAGAAAGGGGATCGGGGATAAATAAAGCTCAAAACTTAAGGGCATGTTTGAGTTGGTTTTTAGTCTAGTAAAAGAAATCGAAGGCTTTCTAAGCTTTTCTCTTCTACCCATTGCCCTCAATGAAATCATATTGCAAATAGATCCTAAAAGCTTTCTTTATTTTTGTGGCAGTTTTTATGTATCATGACAACTATGTAAACAAATATCTTGCCAACCCAGTTACATTCGAAAGTTTCAACAGAAATAAAGCTCGAAACCTGAAGTTTTTCCTTCTTTTTGGAGGCATTGTTTATGCATCATGATGTAAACAAATATATTGGCAACTTTGTTACTTTACACAACATTTAGTGGTATTCACTATTACCCAATTAATAGTTTAATTAACAAAGCTCAATAAATACTAGGATAACTTTTATCAGCGGAAACTACTACTTGCATAGAATGTCATTTATTTCAATACTCTGCCACGGGATGTTCAACTCTAATAGTCTAGAAAAGATTGTTTCATCTGAAATATTGATAGAGATGGTGATTTTACAGTAAAATAGGCTTACACTCCTGTTTCTTTTGTATGCAAAGAAATTTTTATTGCATAGGATAAGGAGTATAAGAAGTACCCCAAATCATACAACAGTGAGAACAGTAAGAAGTTTAAGTTATGATGTCAATCTAGATAATCGAAGTGGGACTAAAATCCTGTCATGAAAGAATAGCTAAAGCCTTTCATCCTAGCCATTAGAATAGAGGGTGCGTGTCTCAGAATGTGGATGTATCAATCTATAGTTACATATCTCTTTTATTTACCAGGTGTTCTGCATATCGAATTCATTATATCAATTACAACATATCAGATATGTCATAACGAATGTCTCTTAAATTTAATATTAAATGGACGAGTTATATATCAAAATGAATCATATACTTATATTTGGTACCATATAACTATGGGTGAACGATTTGCTTTACATGGAAATGTAAAGCTCCATATAAGGTGTTGGTATTTACACGCCTCACACTTTTGAACAGGATCTCTTCCAAGAGATGGAGATGGGGATTTGGGTGTGTTGTTTGGTCACTTTAGCTGATAAGAAAAGGTATGATTTTTAACGGCAATGTCCAATTTGTAGATTGGTGCATGATTTCCGTAGTACATATATCCATGATTTCCATAGTACACGTCCCACCCTACCTCTCCACTTACGTATTTATTTGCAGATAGTACAGTGGTCCGTCTCAAATCTTTTTTCTTGATAAACAAATTGTATTAAAAGCAACACAAAAGGGGCTAATCCAATACAAGATAAAGATAAAAAATTGATCTTTTTAGAAGTTAATATAATACAAGTTTTTGGATCGTTACACTAATTTGCAAACATAAGAGAAGTTGGGACAACTTTAGAGAGAAACCACGACCAAGACTTAGCTTGGATTAAATCCAAAATATGCAAATAACTCATAGTCTTGTTGGAAAAGATCAAATCATTCCTCATAATCCAAATGGACCAAACCATAGTAAACCATAACATTCTCCACAAACTTGCCCATTTTACATCTTGTCTAAGAGCATCATGCATTACTAAGAATTCCCCGATCGAATTTGGAGGTTGAATGGAGACTTGTAACCAAGAGTAAACTCCTCTCCACACAGCAGAAGCAAAATCACAAGAAATAAACAAATGATCAACGAATTCCCCATGGTTCAAACAAATAGCACAGTTAATGTCCTCAATCCTCTGAATAATCTTCCTTTTAAATAATTCTACCTTCGCGGGAATTCTCTGTCTAATGAGCTTCCAAACAAAACAACAGATTTTTGAGGGAACACAATTAATCCAACGATTTTTTAAAGAGTTACCTAAAGGAGAAGGACTTTGGTCCACTTGACTGAGATAAGCGGATTTGATAGTATATCTCCCAGATGGATCCAAACTCCAGCTCCAACTATTTGCAATAGCCCTCTTGCAAGAGTGATTTTGAATCAAGTCATACAAGTTCCCAATGGTATCCTTTTCTCTATCAAGCACATCCCTATGCCAAACCACCTTCCACTTCCACACATCATCACACCAATCACCACAATCCGCAACAGAAGCTCTCTAGTTAGAGCTAAAGTGAAAAGTCTAGGGAAGACTTCTTTCAAGCTCTGATTTCCCACTCAAATATCTAACCAAAAATGAGTTTCGTGAATCTTGATATAAATTTTAGAAGGGATAATAATATTTGATTATAATTTTATAATTAAAATTGATCGAGTTACACTGAATATAAAGAATCATACATGATAAAAATTTCAGCTATTTCATTTTCAATATAAATCACTATATATGTAGTCTACAATAAATTCATCTTTTCTCTTACTATATAATTTTGTTTGATTGTCTTCATTGCTGAAAATGATATTTATATAGTAATTGAACTACATTAACTAAGATAAGAAGAATAACTTCATAAAACAAGATAAGACTAACAATATATGATTGATTGAGAATTTTTTGAACTCGAATGAGTAATAATACCAACAACAAAATTTTGACATTAACATCTCAAACTAATCTTTTATTGCTAATTGAAGTTCATATAATAGAATTTTTGACAAAAAAAAACATATATTTTAAATATTAAATGATTTATAAATATCCTTATTGTATATATTATCAATACATATATAATTTATTTCATCAAATGTAAAATCATTACGAACTCAAATGAAGTCAGATTATTATAAGCAACATTAACATTTATATGTGTAAAAAAATTTGATCAATTATGTATAATTTTCAGAAGGACCACACACGTTTTACTATATTTATTTATAAATGTCATTTGAGCATAGGTAACTGAAGTACATCTCATACTCTAAAAAGTATGTCACTGTATATATTATTTTTTATAATTAAAGAGTTTAGTAATTAAATGCCCAACCACAACAAGCAAGTAACACATGGAATTGCATAATATGTGGGAGAACAAATATATTCCTAGAGCTAAAAGGGTAAAAGAAAAAGATGTGCGCATTGACCGTGTAAATATTTTATACATTGTTACTGTATCATTCACCATTTATTTTTAATTATTATTGACTCTTGAATTTTGTATACAAATAAATGATATATGATACACTGATTATGTATAAATATTTACTCATAAATATTAATTACACTTAAAAAATATTTTAATAAAAACATTGAAACAAATTCAGGGAGAAGTTGTCCCCACCTGACCCTTAGATGGTCCAGTCCTGGTAGCAGCCAACCCCAAAAACACTTATGTGAGTAGTGAGATAGCTGCTAGCTACAATTAAGAAAAAAATAAAAGTAATTTATAGCCTACACATATAAATACACACAAAAACTAAAATACATCAAATTAAAAATATACTAAAATAAACATTCATAACATATGCCTACAATACCTTACGCCTACAATGTTATTGTAAGTAAATAACACCTTAATCAATTCAGTTGTAATGCAGTCTAAGTTGGGGATAGTAGATTGTGTTTTTTTCCTTGGTTGTTTGAAGAATTTGTAGGAAGTTGAATAAATGATTATAGGATTGAGTAGCATACTAGCATGACAACAGTGTATCAGTGTCATGTTTTGCTTCTGTGTATTTGGTTTGAACTGGAGATGTATTATGTTGTTGTAGTTCTTTTACCATAACTTTTCAATAAATTTTACTTATAAAAAACATTCATAACATATAATTAAAATAAATCTAAGCCTTTAAGACTTCAATTTAAGTGTATTATAAAACAAGCTTTAATTTTTAAAGCTTCAAAACATAAAGATTAAACCTTTAAAGCTTTAGCAAAGTAAATTTAGACTCTCTTCTATAGTCATCATTATCACTAAGGTAGTCTTCTTCATTAGGTTCATTATTTAAATTATAGATTTTTTCAGCCAAATTCTCATCTCCATCATTTGTCTCCATCACACTCTTTTTAGAACCATAAGTAGTTGCAACTTACTGCCTAGAACTAGAAGCAGATGTTCTTCACTGTCTTGTCTGTATTAATGGCTCATTAGCCCCAACCGAACTAGAAACAACCCCCAAATCAAAAATACATAGTCATTTTATTTAGCTACTTTTCCATCTCCACTCAGTCTTTATGTCATCCACTCATTATAACAATCATCAATGTTATTTAGCTTAATGACATCATTTAAATTATGGAAGTCAAAGTGTTCTTTAAGTGCCTTAGTTGACAAAAACCAAATCTTCCAATTTTTGATGCTTAAGTTTGCTCATCTTCTTTGCATGAATATGTTTTTTTCATTTACAAAAAAGAATGTTAGTTTCACTTTCACACTTTACAAATTAAAATCATTTAAAACCTAATATTTAACTACTTACTTGCTCAAAAGTATTCCAATTACATTCATGTGCATCAAGATGAACTACAAGTTAAGTTCAACACCTATATTGTGATTTTCTCAAATTTGGAAAATGTATTTCACAATTCTTCCACCACTCAACAACATGTGTATCTCTCTATTTTATGGATGCCTTCAAGGAAATAATTCTGGTAGATCTTCTATAAGAACTTAACTCATTAGTAGTTTTATCAACTTCTTCAATAAGACACAATCTCTCAATGCATTGATATAATCATTGAGTAACTTCATAATCATTGTCCATTTTTGGGGTCCTTATAGTAATGTTTGGGATAAAAGAAATGTCCAACAACATACAATGGATGATGAAGTTGACATTGGCATCTTTTATCAATGATGTCAAAATGATCGTTGTAATTCTTTTTATCACCTTGGAAAGCCCATATCATACATAGTTTCCTTCGCCATATCTGTTGCCTCATATATGTAACTTATGGCATGATGTTTCTCATTAGCAACCAGCCTCGATACTTTTACAAGTGGCCCCATGGCCTTGAGACAATAGAGTACATTACTTTGAAATGATGGCAACATTGCAATCTCAAATGCACCACTCCCCCTACGTCTTTATCTACATTAGAATTCCTCCACTTATCTGACGTGCACATCTTCCATTTTGATCATGCAACCTTTGCAACATGAGAAAGTTAGTAGCAAATCTAGTAACTCCATCTCTAGCCAATTTTGTTTTCTTGGTGAATTTTTCCATGGTGTTCAATGTTATTGTATGGTTGTAGATGAAGCTTACAATAGAGGAACCTCTTTGTATTGCCCTTTTGACTCTTTCAAATTTTCCAATACCTTCAAGTATTAAATCCACACATTATGCGGCACATGGAATCCAAAAGATGTGTTGACTTCTTTCCAAATATTTACCCACCAACATGTAGTTGCTACCATTGTCAATCACAACTTACATAACATTTTATTTTTCAGTTAGTTTATCTCTCGTCTTCATGTACCCAAAAGCATCCGCACTTTTTACAAACATAGTCCCATATAGAAAATTGACTAAGCAATTAACGAGTGTCCTACCCTTTCTATCAGTCCAAGCATCAGATATAATTGAGAACCTGAGATTGCATACTCTATTATACATGGCTTCATCATCTCCTTTGTAAGCACGACTTCTTTTGCTACATTGTAACCCTTAACTCCTGATAAGTTGGAAACTTTAGGTTTTGACCATAATTGGCAACAACATCCATCATTTTACTAAAGCTCCTACCACACACAACATTAAAAGGAATTATGCAATTATAAAAGAACTTGGCTATAAAATGAACAGTTTTTGCTCTTGCTTCTTTGTCAATAACATCATTTATACTTTATTGTCTTTGATCTTTTCAATAAATTATGTCGATGGGGCCTTTTGTAGAGTTTGCTCTCTTGATATTATTAACAAATTTAGTTGTAGACTGTTTTATGACTATCAAATCATTAATTTCCTATACTTTTCATTCTGTGTCTTCAAAACAATCATGTAAATCACCATAAATTATCTATCAGAGTTTTTCTTTTTTAAAAGCATCCATAAGTTATTATTTTATGTCTTCTGAAATTTCCTTGCAAGCACTTACATCCATATCACTCACATTTGGTGTTTCTTTACTCTGGTTATCCCACCAATACTAATAAGGCCACAAAATTTACAAGTAAGACTTTTTCTATTGTTAGGTTCTTTCATGTGATTCCATTCTTATGTCATATCAATAATGTTTCCGATGGGTTTTAGCTACACATCATTAGGAGTGAGTGTGGGAGATTGAGATAAGGACATAATTGAGGGAAATTTAGATAAATAAATGGGTATGGGCAGCAAGAGAATTTATGTACTAGAGATGAGTAGTTCCATAGAATTAGAGTAATGAAACAAAGAGGAATAGTGAAGCATAGAGGAGTGAGAGAAAGAAAGAGAGTTTTCGATTTTGGGGAAGAAATAGAAAAAATAAATAAATTCAGTACATGTAGGAGAGAAAGAAATGAAAGAATTTTAAATGAAGGAAAGAAATAAATATTTCTAATTTTAAATGAGAGGAAGAAATTAAATGAGGGAATAAATAGAGGAAAATTAAACGAGAACAAGAAAGAGAAAGAAATTAAATGAGGAAAATAAGTGGAATAATTTCTTAATAAAAAATCATAAAAATCTAACAGTTAAAACATAAGGGCAAAATATATCTTTTTTATTTAAAAAATAGGGTTTCGCTTACCTTCAACTTCCAACTGGTTCTGGACAGAAAAATGGAGGCAAACTAGAGCACAACTCGACCCACAACAACCATGACGACGAACTAAACCAATAACAACAATTTTCCCCCTCCTCAAGACCTATGAAACACAGATATGGATACGTGTATCAGATACGATACGTATCCGATACGTCGACACGCATTTTTCCTAAAATGTAGGATACGATACGTTCAGGGATACGCATATAAATTAATAAAAAAATACATAAAATATGATAAAATTATAAGTGTAAATCCTCTTCTTCTCTCCTACCCTCTTTCTTCTCTTCTCTGTTAAGAAATAAAGGTAAGCCCTTTATTTATCTTCTCTATTGATACTCACACATCTTCTTCTCTTTATAAACATACTAAGCGAAAAGAAACTAAGAAGTAAGAAAGGTAAGCCTTTTTCTGTTTGCTCTTCACAACATACCTATAGCGGTAGAGGCAGTAACACTAAGCATCGACTGACGATGTTATGGATCGGAAAGTGTCAGCTATTCGAGGGTCAATGTAGTGTGATGGTAAGTTGGTATGATGTGACCTTTGAATAAGTGAGTGTTTATTTAAAGCAAATATATCTTATCATAAAAACGAATCTATATATCCTATATTTTATTAAAAACGAATCCGATACGTGTCTTGATATTTTTTTTTATTTTTGGATACTCTATGGACACGTATCCTTCGCGAATCTGAGCGTATCTGTGTCGGATACGTATCGGATACCGACACACAAGGGTATTTGGCGAATCCGTGCTTCATAGCTCGAGACTGACGACCTCTGCAATATTGCTATCACACCTCTATCGCGTGCAATTGACTACACAACTCTCAACCTCCACGATCCGGAGGAGGTGATGAAAACTTTATGATTCCTAATCAATCTAAAAATTGGAATCACCCTCTTTATGTCAAATGTAGATAATTTTGGTCATGAACTAGATTTGGAGGATTCAAGAATCGATCACGACTCATGGAAAGTTTTAACACCTGTTCGACCCACACTAAGATGATACTTTCACTAATAACATGGATCTACACCGTAGACTTGTTTAAATATTTATTTCTTTTTACATTGCTATTTACTAATGGACTAGAATTATATATTTTTTATGTTTGTCAAGAGTAATCTCGCTCCTATGTATCCTGATGTACAATAAGGAATCAAAACGTAGTAGTTCTTTGTTAATAAAAATGAATTTTTGGTTGTGGAGATTTTTATAACATAAATATAAAGAGAGAGAAACAATGCTTAAATTTAGTCCGTCATCCACATGTCGAGAAAGAAATAGTAGTCTTATATTCGCTACATCATCTCAACACAAGGAGAAAGAAAATATGACAATGATTGCTTTCGGTCTTCTAATCTCTAAATATTTCTATTATAAGGTTAAAAGGAAAGTATACCATTTATTATCATCATCTTGCCGAATTCAGAATAGAAGTAATGGCATTTTCAATGTATGCCGCCTGGACCGGATCGGCCGGTCAGACCGGTCCAACCGCTAACTGGTTGCAATAACGGTCACATTTCATGTCTTAAACAAATTTCTTATTAGACCATTTTTAGTCGTTCAGAAAGCGATTCAACCGATAATAATCGGAATAAGCTGGAACTTTGAACCCGAATGCTTTGTATTAAAAACTAAAAAATGAATAAAAATATGAATTTATAGAAAAAGTAGAAATATAGATGATGATTGATGAAACATAGTGAAAAGATGTGAGGGTAATGTGAAAGGAAAAAAATGTTATCTTATGTTTTGAAACATGTTAAAGGATGAGAAGAATAGTGATGGAAAAAATAAAACAATGTTAAACAAAGTTACAAACCCATTTAGCAGCCATAGAAACAAAGCATCGTTGAACCAAAATGTGTGCGGCAGTAGTTATTAACTTGTTATGTTAGGATTTATTTTGAAATTTTAAGGTTAGGTTTGATGGATGTGGGCCATTGGTATTGGGCTTATAACTTAATTGTTAAGTAAATAAAAAACTAGACATGGTCCACCATGTTTATTTGTCTAATTCATTAATTTATAATATTTTTGTTTAGTTTTTTTTTTTAATATTTAACCAACTAACATTCTTATTTGTTAATTATAGTTATAATGTCTCCCGGTCCGACTGTATAGTCTAACCGATCAAACCTAAAATAGAACTTTTTCCAATTTTATGTCCAGTTCGACTTTACAACACTAGGCCTTATGTTAGCTATTACTTTTTAACTTGAAGGGGTATAAAATATGACCTTAGTTACTACCATCTACCATCCTTTCAATCTTTAGTACATTTTTATCAAAAAGGAGTCAAGGGAAAAGATATAACATTAAATTGAATCAAATTCTTAAACTTCTTTAAGTTAATATATTAAACTCATTTTAGTTTTTATTATTAAATTGTGATTATTTTAATTGTGATATATTTTTTAAATATATAAAAAAATATTTATTATATTATTATTGGTATAAAGAATTTTTTTAATAAACTAATTATTAGTTATTTATATTAAAATATTTATTATTATTTATAACTAGGGAAAATTAGTAAACTAATTATTATTTAATTACAAAAATAAATAAAAATAAAATAATAGATCTGAAATGTCATATAATAGTTAATAATTGGAGGATAGAATCTACGACTGTACTCGGAACATGAATAATACATGTCATGATCTCTGAGTCACACATGGTGACCCCTTGATGGTTGTCGAGGAACCGACATAGAAAACGAGATTTGAGAATTTTTTGTATCTTCTTGTATGTTTTTAAGAGGAGACTTGAAGATTTATTTATAGTTAAAAAATATGAGGTTTTATGATAAGAAATATGTCACTTTTAAAAAAAGACTCATAATTTTTTAACTCTGTTCGAAAAACTAATATCATTCCCTACCTCCTATTTAAAAATTGATACGATTAATTCATTTTTAATTCAATAAATAACTCTTAGCAATATATTAAATGTATTCATTTTTAAAATCAACACATAATTTTTAACAACCAAGAAGATTTATTCATTTAAATTAGCATAATATTTAACAACTAAAAGGAATTATTCATTTAAATTAAGAAATAATTCTTAATAACCCCTTCAATTTATCCTTTTAAATCAACATATAACTCTTAATTACCGATAGAATTTATTTATATTAACAAACAACTCTTAACAATTGATAGGGATTTATTTAAAAGAAATCACTCACCTTTGTAAAATTAATCTTTGGTTATCTTTCACTTTTTATTAAGATTTAAGACCAAATTAGGTGTTAAAAAAAACACATTTGTAAACCCAATTATTCAAACACAATTTTCAAGTAGTTTAACCTGAATTCAATGCGTATGAGAACATTGCACAAATACTTGGCCACAATTAGATATGCATGCCTTAGAAATTATTACCAACACTAACTAGTCTTGCTAGCAAGCTTACCCTAGAAAATAGTTCTGAACTTTATTTTTAGCACAAATTAAAGAATTAAAAACTTGAGACAAACATTTCACTCCACTCAGGCATTGTCAATTCTTGTTCCCTCAACTTTCTAGACAAATTATTTGCCATATGGAACCATTACTGTGTCTGATGAAACATCTGTTGTGGGAAATAATTAGAATCAGGTTGGATCTGCACCTTGAAATCTTCTACTGCTTGGTGGTGTAAATGCCATTCTCTCTCTGGGACAAGTGGCCTAGCCATGAGTGCAGCACGGTTTTCTTCTATTAATTCGTGTAAGGCTGCCCTACATCTTATGGAGAGATCAACAGGAGAAACCCAAGAGTTACTCCTAGATGGCAGAAGAGAGAGAGCACAGCCTGCTGATAATAAGTATGGAAAATCTTCAACCATCAACATATTGCCTAACAAAAACAAGTTCAAAATACTTTACCCATTTACAATTACATGGTAGGCAGAAGCAGTGGTACTGATATGAGTATAAGATACTATCACGAGTTTTAAATTGCGATTGCGGTAACAATTGCAATTACCATGAATGCGGTTATTGCGGTCGTTACGATATGGATTGCCGCCGTTGCAGTGTGAATTATTTTGTGATTAAAAAACTATTTTTGAATTCGATGCGGCCTGATGCGGTTGCATTGCGGCCCAATACGGTTACGTTGCGGCCTGATGTGACCGCATCATTGTGATTTGGAATCACACCGCAAATTGCAGTGTGATGTGATTGCAACAGTCACTGCAACCGTAATATTTAAACCTAACCTATTTTTAAAAAAGGTCTGACCTGACCCGTCATAGGCTATGTACTAAGCCCCTGTTAGACGGCCTAACTTGTTACTACCTTTATAATACTTAATTAATTGAATGTTATGCCCTTCTCTTGGTTTCTCCCTCTTAAAATACTCTTTTATGATAGTTTGAGTGCTTATGAGGTATCAAAAAAACATTTTAAAAATATGAAAGAGTTTACAATGTATCTTTTCTCTCTTTCTCCCTCTTAAAATGCTTTTAAGGTGTCGAGTTTGTAATTTTATTTACTTTTCAAACAAATAATTCCAATACTCTATGAACATGTCTCAATGAAGTATAAGAGAGTTTTAATATCAAATACGTGAAATATATTGAAGTATATGTGCTTCATAAGTATGCGATACCAATTTTGGTGCATATACTCAGTTCTATATTGTTTATCAATTTTTACATTATTATTATAAGACTTATTGTATGACAACTTAAGTACATATAACTATGGACCCACCACTAATATTTCACAAATCTGTAATAGTTTCATTAATTTAAAAAAACACCCAAATTGTAACGATCTTCCTCCTTCACACGACCACCTAGTTATGATGAACATTATTTCTCTTTCCGACTTACCTCATTCTTATAGTTATATACGAATGAGATAACATGTCTCTACTAATATAAGGCCATTTTTAGTGCAGGAAGAACATGTCTGCTAATATGAGTGGTGGATGAGAATCCTCTCTAGTCATTGAAAACAATCTAATCTGAACCTAACATATTTATTAAATAGATATATGTTGAGATGATATAAATAAGCTTTAACATAGATGTAAGGTTAAGATCGACTGAATAATACTTTGCTATTTTCCAAGAAGACCATGATATTTTGTTATAGTAAATATGTTTTATAATTAATAACTAGTAGTTAAATTGAGTCATAAGTAAGCCCATTATCTTTAAAAGAAAAGAAAAAAAAAAGTAAACAAATTTAACTGAAAAAACCCTATATCATTAAACACACAACATAATCTTTTTAATTTAGTGAACACACCACTTTAGAAAAAGAGTCTTATCAAGAAACTCATTTTATTATAATTTCAATTAATTAATATTTTTTATATTCAAAAAAGTCTTATCAATATTTCAATATTTAAAACCAACAAATAGAGAAAATAAAATATAAATGAAGTATATTTTTATCATTTTATGCACATCATTATTCTCTCCACTTTCTCACCAAACTAGAAGAGAGAATTTATGTGGATCTCAAGCATTTTGCATCTCTCTTTCTCTCTTCACCACCAAAGAGAATATCTCTCTTTCTCTTAATTTCTCTTAATCTCTCTTCTAATTCTACTCTACCACAAAGAAAGCTAAGAGAGAAATCAATTAAATTGCATCCGATATCATGATAAAATTGCAATATATATTAAAGATCTAAAATAATTAACTAATATAGTTTACCTTCTGAAGCAGTATTTCTTGTAACAGAATTGTGTGGGTTCTTTCTTCTTCGCTCATTGTGACCTGCCAATCTCCTTCTACAACTCCTCTTTGAATCATCAAACTCTGACACCACATGAAACCTATAAAATCCAAACCTCAAATTCATTATCAGTCTTTAACAATCTCAACTAGGAATTAAGTACTGTTAAGATTATACACAGATTCAGAAGTTATTAAATTATGTAGTTAACTTGGGATATTATCATTAAAATACTCTCATTTAATCCTCATATATTTTTCATAACTAAGAGAAAAATATGAAATAAAAAATCATAATAAGAGATAAATATGAAATGAAAAAGAGAATGTAATAAATTAAAGTATAATCAAAAAATGTAATCAAGTGTAAAATTTTTAAAGCAACAAGAGATTTGATTTTTTTCTTTAAAATGTCAAAACACTAACCTTTAAAGAAGAGAGAGTAATCTTAACACACTAATTAAATTTGTAAATGATGATGATGATAATAATAATAATAATATATAATATGAGTGTAATATATGTAAACGTTAAGTGTGAAGATTTATATACAGTTAGTATATTATTCATCATTAATTTTTTTTGAAGATACAACGATAATTGAAGATAAATGATATCAGAGTGTGTCAAACTCACATATTGTCAGTGCTTTGAAAAAAATTCACTCTGTTCTTCTTATGCTTTGAAAAAAAATAAACAAATCATCCTCAAACCTCTCAACTGTAAAAATTTCCCTTCCAAACTAAGGTCTTCTAAAATTTGAAACATGTTTCACATGACAATGACATGTTTCCCATGACTAAGACAAGGAAATTTATGTATGATATTTTCAAGTATAGTTGGGTCCACTATGAGTAGTCGATGTTATATTGATGCTAGGGCATGATGAAATTTCTATTTTATTTTCATAAGCATACAGTCTTTCTAGTACTAACGTACTTGAGAATAACAACATTTATTGGATCACATAGACATGCCAGCCACACATAGAAAATAATTGGATCAAAGCAAAATTTTTTTAACACAAATTAGGAAAAACAAAAGTTGAGAAAGTTTTTTTTGTGCTATCAAAGGTTATCTCTTGAGTAAGGAGTTAATCTTTTTTGGAGTGTGTGGCTACCCCTTCCAACATGTATCGCTCACAGAAATTGAACCATTGATCTTATGGTTTTTGCAGAGATTAAGTGGAGTCTCACACAACTAGATCAATGCATTATTGATTTGTCTATACATTACAAATTACAATATTTAACACAATTTACTATATTTGACATTTATAGCATATAGAATACATTACAAACATTAGAAAAGTAGGTTGACAAACATAAAAGTTATACCCTATTTTGGTTTTATATATATTATTGAATTATAGATATCTCTTTTCCCTCTTTACTATATAATACTTGTTTGTGTATCTCTCTTCACCATATCAATACCTACCCCTAAAAAGATAGTGAGTTTAACACACCCAACCTTCCAACAAATATAAGTGGAGTGCATTTCCTCTCTCCTAACACATGGTATCAATTTTTTTCTAAAATTCAGATTTAATTATTTTAAAATTAAATAATTTCAAAAAATTTAAATTCATTGTTCTCCCATTCTAACACTAGAGGTCTAAGATAATATTAATTCGTATGATATTTGCAAGGAAACTCCGACACTCACATCAAAATTCTACACCTTCTATACTGAAATAGATTTCATAAATCTCAATTAAGCAAAGATACACATACAAATATATGAGAGAGATAAGTGATAGAATCAATCACCTGCTACATTGCTGACAGAATCTCTGTACCAACCCTAACACCACAACTTTTGGTGCCTTTGAATGCATCTCACAAACCTTATGCCTCCGGTGATAATCCTTCGCGTTCAACAAAGCCACGTGGCACCCCTCCACCTGACACCTCGGTACCGCCGCCGTCAACGACACCGTCTTCACACCACCACTACCACCATCCTTAAGAGCAGCACCACTAGTGTCAAAGTAATTCCTTTTCCCAAGCTTCAAGCACATGAGATGTGGGTCCACATGCACTTTCTGTGACCCATCTCCGCCATACTGATGCGGCTGGTTGTGGCGGTGGTAATGATGGTTTACACCGCCGTTGCCGTTGTGGGGTTGAGGAAGAAACGTGAGAGAGTTTGCTAGGCCTGCCGCCTCGTGGCTGTTGTTGACGGCGAGGGCGTTCTCCGTCGCAGTGATTTGGTGGAATGCGTTCATGACCTTAGAACTAGTAGATGTAGTGATTTCCCATGAATCCCAACCATCACTGTTGCTGTTATTGTTACCACTTTGGTCTCTAATACCTAGACAAAACATGTTCCCTCCAAAATCCATGTTTTTTCCCCTCTCTCTCTCTCTCTATATTTCTCTTTCTATCTCTTTCCTGTTATGTTATGGAGTGGATGGAAATAGGGTAAGGACTAAGAAGTACGAATAGTGTCAAATATTGAATCTATATGTGACCAAAGCCTATGCCCTATGATATTGGTTGATGAAATGATTATGACATGGTTAGAAATGGTAACTGAACTGAAGTGAGATCTATGTTTTATTTTGGTTTGGTTAATCTATTCTGTTGGAGGTAAAAGAGGAAAGAGTGTGGAAGAAAACGGTTTCATAGGCTTCTTTGTTTGTTCAAGTTCAATGGAAGGAGACTTTAAAGTACTGCCAAAGCTGCAAGCTGCAAAGCCTAATCAGTGCTAGTGAATGAATGAGGAGAGATGATATGTAAGAATGGCTGGAGTCCTCTAAATATTTATTTATTACATAAAATAAAAATGAGGAGTTAGAATACTTTCCATTAATGCCACAAAATAACACAAAATATAATATATAGTGATATTTTTATTTTTTTATTTATTATGAAATTATATTTTTTGTCATTAAAAATATGAGTAAAAATATTTATTAATAGAAAAATCTTTATTCAAAAATCAATTATTCAAAACTATAACCTAAGTTTTAATTTTTTAATTAATATAATATATTTTTATTGACATAAAGATACAAGAGTGGAACAAGTAATCTGGACTAAGTATGACATAACAAAAACAAGATAGAGAAGAGGATAGATGATAAGACACAAGCGGATCAGAGGAGTCTTCCGTCAGCTAAACTTGCATAATGATAGAATGAATATATTTATATAATCTTTATTAGTGCTAGCCTCTCCACAGGCAATATGGTCTGTCGACATATTGATCCACATTCAATTTGTTATTATGTAAAGTGTATCATATTTAAGTTATAATTCTTTAAAAAACATTAAATATAAGAAACTCATTATAATGAAGAGAAAATTACTAAGAGATGGGAGGATTGAGACTAGGAGTATAAAAATTTGGATTGATTAGGTTTTTGGTGCATTTTAGTGATTGAACCGATTAATAATATATGGTGTGGTTCCATTCAATTAACCGCAAATTTAACTATAAGAATCGAACTGAACTGTTCTTGAATAATTCGGTTCGATTCCACTGTTTTTCCAATTACTTTTTTATAAAAAATCTTGCATCAATTGAAAATTTAAAATGTATTACAAGAGATATTGTTTATGCATAAAATGATAAACATTACTACTATTATTATAAAAAAAATTGTGAATCATATATAAATGTGTAAAAAATTCAAACTCGTAATTGTTTGTTAGTAATATATATGACAATTATGTAATTGATGGAGAAAAACGAATTATCACATATAATACTACAGTCCACAATTAGTAATACATATATCTATTAGTAATATATATAACAATACAATTCATGATTAGTAACATATATATCAATTAGTAAAATATATAATAGTTACATTTATAACCTTACATTTCACAATTAGTAATACATGTAACAACACATATATAACAATATATAATATATGTTAGTTTCAAGCTCAATATCACAAAAGTTGGAAAATATGTTCCAAATCATAAGACACTAGGAAACAATTTAGTAACTAATAACATATATAATATTAACTTAATAACAATTAGTAACATATATAACACTACAATTCACACAAAAATTGATAATTTAAGCTAGAAAATTGGTTGAAGAATTTCAACAATAATAAAACATCATTCCTTAATTCCTAATATCTATTTCTTTAATATGCGGTTTGGTTTCCAAGGGTTCCTAAATTTCTAAAACCATAAACTGAACCGAACATACGGTTCATTGAAAAAATAACCGAACCACGAAACCGAACTAAACCACATTTTGCGGTTTGGTTCGATTTCATCAATTTCATAATTTAAACCGGAACCACTTACACCTTAATTGAGACTCATTAACATAAGAATACAACAAAAAAAACAATAAAGAAGAGAACCAACTAGAGGTATAAAGTTGTCCAAAAACCTGTATGAAAGGTAATGTGCTTTACCACACATATGTGATTTATGATCTCTTTCACTTTGGTCATGCCCATTCTCTTGAGCAAGCCAAAAAAACTATAAACTTTGTCTTTTCTCTGTCTACCACTCTACCCATCTTCCAAAATTCCATTTTCCTTCAAAAGAAACCATTTTTTTATAGGTTTCAGTTAACCCCATCATTCTTGTTGTATTTATATTATGAATATAGAAATTGAAATTGAATCACTTAATAAAGATGAACTTGAAATTTAGAAGGGAATTTATGTTTGTTTAATTTGATTATCTTGTGTTATCTCCAAATGCAATGAGTGAAACATTTTATCAAATATATTTGGTGTACAAATTATTCATACATTTTTCCTTTCCATGTTACATAAATAAAGAAGAGATAACTGTTACAAATTAGGGAAACAAAAAGGTATCATATTTTAAGTGAGTGATACTTACCTATATGGATGAAGTCATAGTACTCACCTGTATTTTAAAAAGAAGAAGCGATCATAAGGTGTAACAAAGCTATACCTATCTGGTTGTTCTATCTCTCAAAATGTCCATTAACAATAGAACAAATACTAATGGATAGAAAGTGATAGAGAATAGAAGAAAGGTGGATGATGGGAGAAAATAGAAGAAAGGTGGATGAAAAAAACAGTTATGGTTTTGAATGATAATGTACAGTTTAGTTTTCTTATTGATAGGGAGAAACTGCTCCTCGTGATTTTTTTGAGGAGTTATCCAATTAAACACACGTTCTCTTAATAACTTGAAAAAGTATAATATTATTAGTTTTAATTAAGGGTAAATTTAGAACTCAAAATTACACAATAACAAAGTTATAAAGTGTTTTGGCTTTATAAGTTAGTATAGATATAAATATAATACTAGACTCCTTGTTACCCGAAAAGAGAGTTATGTAGATATGTATAGAAAAACCAAAAGATAATGATATTTATATTCTTTAATTTGCACTAAGATTATATTTTTGTCCTTAAAAATACATTAAAAATGCAATTTTTTGACTCAAATATACTATATAATGACATGAATGTAGATCATATGTCCTATTTTTGTGTCTCATTGTGTTCTTATCCAATAAAAAACATCAACTAATTAATAAAAAATCATAAAAATAAGAAAATAACTTCTTTATATTACTTGTTGGAATGTGATTGATTTTCAATATGAAAAAAAGAATTTTTTAGGACATGTAATCCTTGTTTTAGATGGAGACATTAATATGCATGCTGTGCACACCCTCTATGTTTTTTAACTCCCATTAATAAATTTAAATTTAATATTTGTTGTAACCTTGGTTATATAAAATATATATCTCCTCAAATAAATTAATAGTGTCATTTGACCCTTTTTTCTTTTTCAAATTTTTTCCTTCCCAACATCAGTCTTGCAACAAATGCTTCTATGCAACTTCAAAAACCATATTGACAAACTAGATTGTCCTTAAATGAGTCTTTTATTTCTCGTGTTATTGGAAACTTTAATTTGCAATTTCATCTACGAACACAACCTGTAGTTCCACTAAAAATTTTACGTTGTTATCACAGTGTATCTGTGTTCTTTACTAGAACACAAAGGTACGGACAATGGTTGATCAGCTGCTGAGGAAGAAGACGAGGATAGTCGTCGACGTAGCAAGATGAGGTAGGAGAGCTGGACCCGCTGGTGGAGGTACCTGTAAAGGTTCTCCGACGATCAAGTCAGTGTATGAGCTAAGTGAACGAGAATATGAGAATAATGAAGATAGATAGTAGTAGAGTGAGTAATGTTAAAGAGTAAAGAGATTAAGATACTTCCTGTTGGTAGAGATCCCTATTTATAGAAGGGAGAGTTGACTTTGAGCTCTTGGCAGGTGGTGCGACGCGTGGCCGACCAAAGGTATTGTCGGGGGCTGCTTTTCCCGTGTCAGGCGGTCTGTCAGGACCGTACACTGTGCCACTCTTGTCTTTTAGCCTGTGGTTGGTTTGGTAGCCGTTCTGCAGTCTGTCTGCCGTGCTGGCAGGTGGGTTGGTGAGGTACTGAAGGCATGCTGTCTCCTAGGTCAACTCTGGTGGTCCCAAAACGTGGGGCCCACCTCGGCGACCAGATATGTGACTCTTCGGTTCGCCGGGTAGGAACAGTTGCCCCCAGTCTGCCAGGATGCTGGGCGAGCATGTTGGGAGACTCTACCTGAGCTTCGTTTGGTTTGGATGCGGGATCCACCTCGGCGACCAAGCATGTGACTCTTCGGTTCGCCGGGTAGGAACAGTTGCCCCTAGTCTGTCAGGATGCTGGGCGAGCATGTTGGGAGACTCTACCTCTCTCAGGGCGGTCTGATCGTATGAGATTTGGCGACCTGAGATTGGAAGGGCGTTGATTGATCTGGCCAGGGCGCCGGGCGAGGACTGTTAGAGACGCTCCCTGACCCGGTGATTGTCTAACTGGGCGTATTGATCTATCTTGAGCAACTAGGTGCTTCTTGAGATTTTGTGACGTGTCTCCTAGGTTCCCCGCGCCACGTGGTAGGCATTAATGACCTTGGGTAATAGCTGGAGTGAGACGTTTCATCATTACCTATTGTGACCCTTAATGTCCGCCGAACTTTGCCGTGTCATGGGAGTGACCGCTGGTCATTCAACTGCCAGCACGTGGCACGACCTTTGGTTTCCGCCGAATTTTCCTTGTTTTTCGGGTTTCCATTGGATTGTACTTGAGTGTTTTTCTACGGCCTTGATGAGGATATGGATGGGCCTGGTCATTTGGCCCATGGTCCAGGTTCCTCTATAAATATAGGGTCTTGTGACCTTTTCTCTTTTACGTATTTTCAAAAACCCCTCGATTCTTTCCGCGACTTCTTGCTTCCAGCGTGATCTTCTTCTGGATTCTTCCTATTTTCAACTTCTTCAAAAACTCAGGTAACACTCGTTTCTCATGGTTTTCATTTGCGATTACGAGTCTGATTCCGACGTGGAGATCCTTCCTGGACCTCCAACGTGTTTCCGAAAATCGTCGCCTTCGTCTTACGCATTGGTGGAGGTTCTTGAACCGCTGAGCGTCGTCCCTCCTCCTTCTAGAGGTGGAGGTGCGGGGTTTCACTAGATGGGCACCGACGATTATTTGGCCTCACTGTGTGCCAAGTATGGGTTCAATCTGAGTGACAGTTCCGAGTCTGAGTCTGAGTCTGAGTCTGGGTCTGAGTCTGATGACTCTTGTGATGGTAGGTTCATGACGATGCGGACATTTAAGGCAAAGGCTCCTCAACTATCCGTTCCGGTGGAGCTGGTCGGGGAGGACTCCCGATATTGGTGGGTGGACAGAGAGGTGCTCGGGACTCCCAGCACGTTCCCCTATGGGACTCCCCTCAGCATACCTGTGGCTAAAGAAACTTTTCATGGTTTCGAGGCCAGCGCCCCTAGGTCAGGGGGGAGGTTCTGCTATGACTTCGCCGAGGAGAAAAAAGACAAATACACTTTCTTTCTGTACGAGGCGTACATCCAGCGCTTGGGGCTTCGTCTCCCCCTGGAGGAGTGGGATATGCAAATTCTGGTGCATCTGCAGATTGCACCGAGCCAACTGACCCCAAACTCGTGGGGATTAATTCGGGCATTCGAGATAATGTGCCAGGCGGCGGGCATCCCTTGCACTCTAAAGCTGTTTTTTGGATGTTCCGGGTCGGCCACCGCACCAATTTTGATGAAGACAAGGAAGGGCGCCACGGGTGGACGAGTCTGCAATCTCGGCCAAAACGGGGGTTATTCACGCCGTTCTCTTCAAATGAGAAAAAATGGAAGGGTGGGTACTTCAAGGTAAACGTCAGGCGGGCGTGGAATGACTGGTGCCTCAGCAAATCTGGCGAGCCGCGATTCCCCTTTGCCTGGAAGGGGGACATCCATCAACGCCCTTCCAAGAGCTTTTTAGTGGAGAACGAAGACTTATCTCCGGAAGAGGCGAGAGCTGCCCAACTTATAACTTACTGGATCGATGAGGGGGGAATTCTTCCTTACTCAGCGATCCGCGACGGGGGCGGGGCTTTAATGGACATTGTTGGTGGGTGGGCCGGATTTGGACTTCTTTTACTGCTTTGTCTTTATGTATCTGTTTATCCTGTTACTAACGTTTTTCTTCCTCTTTGTGCAGTCGAACTAAAAGCCAAAATGAGTGAGAAGCTGAGGAAGAGCCTGCTTCAAAAAAGGACCGCCGCCCTGGTTAAGAAAGACGCTGCTACTTCCAAGCGTCAGAGAACGTCATCCCCTGTTTCCTGTCCTACTGAGGGGTCCCCTAGTCAGACAGTTGTGCCGCCTTCTTCAAAGAGTGTGGGGAAGTCTGAGAATTTGATGGATCAAGAGCTGGTCCAAAGGGCTCTTGAGACGCCCCCTACTCTGCCTACTGAAACGGTTCTTCTTGCTGATCCTACTGGAAACCCCCGCCCATATCGACTGGGGAAGAAGCCGGTACATCGACGCTCCCTTCCTCTGGGCAGACATCTAGAGAGGATGTTGGTCGTTCCTCTGAGCCAAGCAGGAAGAAAGGTTCTAGGGGGAGTCAGGACCGTATTTCTCCTGTTAGTGTCCCTAGGGCGATTGAGCAGGCACTCCGTAATGCCCATGCCAAGGAGACCTTCGACAAGTTACCCCTGTTCGTCTTGTTGCAGAACACGAAGGGAAGTGCTGTCCTTATTGCTTCCATCCATAAGTATTTAGAGACGGATGGGGTTCTAGAGTCGTGCCTGGCGGATGCGGCAATGTCGAAGCTCCGGACTGCTCATGAGGCGGAGAAGCAGAAGATGGTTGATCTTCATTCCGTCGAGAGGCGGAGCTGGTCAGGCTGGGCGAGGCCGCCAAGGCCCAGGCGGTGGATCTATCCACTTGCGTGGGGTTCCTGGAAAGTGATAAGTTGAAACTCACCGCCCAGGTGATGGAATCCGAAGGGGCGGTCCGTGCCAAAGATGAAGCACTTCGTCGGTGAAAAGAGGAGGCCGTAGCTTGGAAAGCCCGTGCTGAGGCTACCGAGGGAGAAAAGGCCGCACTTCTGGGGCAGGTGTAGGCATTAGGGGAGGAGAAGGCGTCTTTGGAGACTCAGGTACGGGCATTGGAGGAGGGGCGGGCGACTGCTGAGGCTGAAAAAGAGCAGCTGAAGAAAGCTGTGGGTGAAGCCGCTGTGGATGCTTGGGAATGTGCCCAGTCCCAACTAGCTCTGGCTTTTCCAGACAAAGACTGGTCTTGGATGCAGTTGGGGGCCTATGTGGAAGATGGGCGCTTGTTAGTGGGGGATGACAATGGTGAGCCAATCTTGATGTCTTTTCCTGGCCAGGGTGGGGGAACTTCATAATTTTTGTTTTTAAGTACCTTGTAATTTTGCTTCCTTTTAACGAATGGACAATCACCTTGTAACTTGTTTCTCTTTAATGAAAAAATCTTTGCACTAATCTCCTTTATTGAATTCTATATGCAACTATGTATAACCACTGGACGATGTGTTTGTGAACAATTTGAATGCGATGGATTTAGTTCTGAATTTGAACGCCTTCAGCCAGGCGAACGTAAGTGCAAAATGGTCCCTTGGTGATTGTAGAAAATCAGTAAGTGAAATGGCGCCGGGTATAGGGGGCGAAGACCAGCCCCTTGAGTGAAGGTAAGAAACCATTATGAGTTTGCGCCAGGCAAGGAGGGCGAAGACCGGCCCCTTGGGTGAGTAAAAAACCATTATGGGTTTGCACTAGGCAAGGGGGGCGAAGACCGGCCCCTTGGGTGAAAGTAAAGAACCGTTGTGAGGTGGCACCAGGCAAGGGGGGCGAAGACCGGCCCCTTGGGTGAGTAAAAAACCATTATGGGTTTGCACCAGGCAAGAGGGCGAAGACCGGACCCTTGGGTGAAAGTAAAGAACCATTGGGTTTGCACCAGGCAAGGGGGGCGAAGACCGGCCCCTTGGGTGAAAGTAAAGAACCATTGTGAGGTGGCACCAGGCAAGGGGGCGAAGATTATAAAAGAAATGATTCATCAAAACAATTGCAGAGTATAATATCTCAATCACATATAAGTGGAAAAGATTACAAAAGAATGACCAACCGCGTATGGGGTTTTCGGTTAGGCATAAAATATCCGGAGGTTGGCGGTGTTCCAAGTTCTGGGGATGTTTTTTCCTGCCAAATCTTGAAGCTTATATGCTCCTTTGCCGATCTTGCTGATTACGCGGTAAGGTCCTTCCCAATTAGGTCCTAGCTTGCCTTTCACCAGTCCTATGTCTGCTCTCCTTAACACTAGAGTTCCTTCGGGAAATTGGCGGGGAATGACTGAAGAGTTCAATTTCGCTGCGGTTTTCTTTTTGTTGTTTTCTTCTCTGAGACGGGCCCTTTCTCGGATTTCTTCCACTTCATCGAGGTTGTTTCTGAGGAGAGATTGGTTATCACCCTCGTTGAATTGGATTGTTCGCCAGGTAGGTTCTCCTATCTCGACCGGGATCATGGCCTCTGCGCCGTATGTTAAGTTGAATGGCGACTCGCCGGTTGTAGAGTGGGGAGTGGTTCGATATGCCCACAGCACGTGATGGAGTTGATCTGGCCAATTTGCCTTTGACTTGTCTAGTCTTTTCTTTATCCCTTTTAGGATGACCTTGTTTGCTGCTTCGGCCTGCCCGTTAGTCTGTGGATGCTCTACTGAAGTGAAGTGTTGTTTGATACGGAGACCTGATAACAATTCTTGGAATCTTCGATCGACAAACTGGGTGCCGTTATCCGTTATTATGGCGAATGGGATGCCGAAACGAGTGATAATGCTTCATCAAGTGAACTTCTGGATATTTGATGAGGTGATGGTAGCCAATGCTTCTGCTTCTATCCATTTAGTGAAGTAATCTATGGCGACTATAAAAAATTTCAGCTGCCCCGCTGCTTGAGGGAAAGGTCCCAGAATATCCATACCCCACCTACATAAAGGCCAAGGCGCTTGTGTTGTGGTTAATTCTTCTGGTGGGGCTTTGTGGAAATCGGCGAAAAGTTGGCAACGAGTACATTTTCGAGTGAGGTCTGTTGCGTCCTTTTCCATTGTGGGCCAGTAGTACCCATCACGTAACACCTTTTTAGCAAGTGAGGAGGCGCCCAAATGATGCCCACAACTTCCCTCATGAACTTCCCTGAGGACGTAATCTGCCCGATCCGGACCAAGGCATTTGAGTAAGGGGGCGGTGAATCCTCGTCGATATAGTGTT